>NW_027556180.1:9421371-9436371 GCF_003287225.1 Phascolarctos cinereus | reverse complement strand
AGAAGTGCCAAAGATAGGATTTGAAGCCAGGTCCTGTGACCCCCCAAAGCCAGCAGTTTTTTCTTGCTAGATTTCTTACCTACGTCTTCTTACTCAGAACCTGTGCTATTTTCTTGTCTTAATGTGATACGCTATGAATTGGAGGAACCTCATTGCAGGCTCCATTCATTCTGTTTTGAGGAATAGAGTCTGTGAATATCAACTGGAATCATAGTGTGATGGGAGGAATCAATGAGAGCAGGAGGTCTCAGGACATCCTTTGTTATCTATAATTCCTTACTGCTTCAGACACTCCCACTACCCTCACCCCGAAGTGGGTGAGGAATCCAAGTAAATTCTTTGGCCAAGCGTAGGCTGAAGCTCACTTTTGTGAGGTCCCTGAGCCCAGGGCTTACTGTAGTCATTGGAGGACAGTTGTCTTTTGGTAAGAGGATGGATTCTTTCCAAGGCTGTTATATGCCTCACAAAGGGGCCTTGCTTCGGTCCTTCAGCTCCTTGTTGGGATGTTCTCTTCAGGGGTTCAGAGCCCAGTCCATTTATGTCCACCATTCTCTGTCACTCTTGCCCAACTCCTTCCATCAATCCATCATGGCAGGGCTGAGAGTCTCCGGTCAAGAGGGGCAGCAAATCTGCTCAGAGTCCTTTGATGTTGTATAGATGACAATGGATCCCATGGGCCAGCTGTCGGTCTTCTCTTACTTTCCCTCTGGGATAACCTCATCTTTTGTTTCCAGTTGTACCTTTTCCCAACCCTGGCCTCACTTCTGATGGTCAGTCCTTTGATTGTAACATGTTGCAGCTTGCTCCACTCACCATGCTCCTCTCCATTGGCCTTTGGGGAGCCCTGGCTTATGGCATTCTGTCTCTCAGGAGCCATCCATACATAGACAATCAGAAGAAGGCCAGAGTTTAAAAAAAAAAAAAGACAGGCTTTTGTTTCAGGGAGAAGATTCTGGGTGTTAAAAAAGAAATAGTAATGCTCAGGGATTTGTCACGCTGGAGCTAGGTGAACCTCTAAGCCATACGTGTTAGCCAATAGCTTATGGTACTACAGATAAATTACATCAATACAGATAGATTTCTTTAAAAGTAATCCCTACTTCAGACTGTGCTCTAATTCAGACTGTGCTTACAACACTTTCTACATAAAACCTTTCCTGAACTCACTAGCTGCTAATGCCCTGCTCCACAGCAACTTTGTTTTTTTCCTTATATTTATCTTGTATATATTTTATATGTGGTTACTTCAGTAAATCCTGGTTTACCAAAAGAACTTCAGCTCCTTGAAGACAGGTAATGTTTTCTTTATGTCTTGTGTAGTCCAGTGCCTGGCATATAGATAATAAATGCTTTTTGATTGGTTTTCTATATTTCAGCCAAAAAACACATCATAGATATATGTAGATATATATGTATGTAGGTGTGTATGTGTATATATACACGCATATATATACACATATATAGATGCACACTTATATATACAGAGAAAACTCATATGAATGTCTATACGTATGTGTGTGTGTGTATATAAATATATATATATGTATTAGTTTTTTTAGAACTTTAATCTGAGTACCTGATTCTTGGCCAAGTTACATTCTGAGCACCTCTTTGAGCAAGTTTCTTGCCCCCCCTTCCCCCGAGTTCCTTATTTCTACAAGGCCCCAGTGACTTCTCTTGCCTGCCCCAGACAGCTCTCTTATAAGTGACTGCCTAATCAGCTGGTGCAGTGGTTGCTGCATCTCTGCAAAGGCAGGGAGGGAGCCTGCTGAAACGCCCTCCCTCCATCTCCCCTTCTGGATGGGTCAGAATGAAATGCAGAATATAGATATTGGGCTATGATGCCGTGAGGCTGAGCCGCTGATTGATTTCTGGTGGCTCACTCAGCTTTCTTGTTGGCTCGATAAGAGAGATTGTGGGTCTCCCAACAGCCTTATATAAAAACCAGTACATTAAGAAAGCTAATCTCCATCAGCTCCTATCTGCCTAGTGCCTTCCCCAGTTAACAGAATGGAAAACTGTATCTGCAGTCTGGCTGTCCTTAGAAGACAGTGGAGGTGATTCCTAATTTCATTGTTGCAGCCTTTTCCAAGAAGTTTCTTAGTGACAAATGCTTGTTTTTTAATTAGGAGCAAATTCTGGGGCCTTTTGTTCTGAGAATGTTCACCGATGTTTCCGATGCTCTTTGAGATTGCAGACGCCTAGAAGTTAGCAAAAATGGGTGTGTATGTGTGTGTGTGTGTTGTGGGGGGGAGTCATGAGGAATGCCCAGAGTAACCCAAAACTGGGAAGTGGGGAGAGTGAGTGATGTCTGTCTTGTAGGCTTCCTAGTATTCAATAAACTTTTGACAGACAGGTGGCAAATAGAGCAAGACTTAGGTCCAAATCCTACATCCAGCATTTATTAGAGTGGACCTTTGCCGCAGTATGACTGGGGGACAAGCTGTGTGAACTCCACCTTGGTTTCCTCATCTGTACAAAGGGAATGATGATCCCACAGGTTTGTTGAACCTCAGGTTTCTGGCCTGTAAAATGGGTGTAGTGATACCAGATGATCACAGTGGCAGACCTCTGTGACCAGCTGGGCCAAACCATGGCCTGAAGGAATCTTGGTGACAATGTGCCCCGGTGAAGGTGTGCCCGGCCCCTCCCAGGACAGTGCATCTCACTTTGGGGCATTTCTAATTCGTAGGAGATTCTTCCAGAGATCCAGCCCAAAATGGCCCCTTTGAGATTCTGTACATTTCTCCTGGCCGTGTGGCTGAATAGAACAAGCTGGGCCCTGATTTCCTCTCCCAGCCTTCAAACTCTCCCCTGAGTTTGCTTCTCTAGGTCAGACACCCCCAGATCCTTCAGCTTATGCTCATGGCTGCCTAGGGTTGTAACTCAGTCTCCTCATCTTTAAAATGGGCACAATGAGAACCATAGCACTTACTTCACGGGATTGTTATGAGGCTCGAAAGAGATGTTTGTGAAATTTTCACAAACCTTAAGGCACTATTGAGATGGCACCTATTATTATCATCATTGTCATATTGATAATAATAGCATTTTTGTTAAAGACAGGCCTAGATTGGTGAATCCTCATTTCTACAGATGAATATCGCCTCCCTTGACTTCGGGGCTTAGCAGAGTCCAGCCTAAGCATTCTCTGGAGGGAAAGGAGACAGACCCCCTGCCCATTCCAGCTCTAGGACTCTTTACCTTCAGGACAGAGCAGCTGGGGCATGGCCTTTCACTTCCCACTCTGTTTGTTCCTGAGCAAACTTCATTCCATCCAGCATGGTTACTAGCGCATGTTTTCAGTAAAGTTGGGGAGCAGAGGTGAGAGATTTTGCTATCAAAGGAAATCCTCCATTTTTGTTTAATAAGGCAGTTCTCAGAAGGTAATAAGGTCTCAGCTAACATGCCCAAGTGTCTTATCGAAGGATCCTTCAAATTGGTTAAAATCCAGCTTGTATAAAATCAGTTAGCAGCACCCTGGCCCTCACTGGCTGGGTGAGATTTAATAGAACTCCAGTTAAACATTTATTGCTTATTTAATTCAAAATTAACTTAATCACCACAGTTGGTAACAACCACTGAGTATTTAATTAACATTCAGCAAACTACCTTATTAAGTCTAAATTGGATCCAGGCTGGTCTTGTTTATCCCTTTGGTTTGCAAACACCGGTTTCCTCCCCTCCCACCCCAAAAAGCCTGGAGTGTTCCCAGCAAGCACCTCGAGGGGAGAGCAGCCTGGGCGGCCTCTTCTGGACACTTTCCCTTGGTCCTCTGGACACAGTGACTAGAAGCAGGGGCTAGGCAGGATGAGAAGGAGGGCTGAACAATCTGGTGGGTGACTGGCTGCTGAGGCAGGGATTCTGCACTGACTGTGCTAGGTGTTTGCAGCCCACGGGCAATGTGTACCTGAGGGGGTCCAGGTGGTCAGAAGCAGGATCTGTAGCACCTTTCTAGGCACGATCCTGTCTAAGGTGTTGGGTGAATAGTCTTGGCAGTTGTCCCCTTTGCAGGGGGTCATGGGGAGGGTGGTGCTTACCTTCCTTTGGAGGACTGCTGGTCGGTGATGGACCATTGCAGGTTACACCCAGCACAGTATCAGCAGGAAGAGATCAGGGAGGTGAGGAAGAGCCTTGGGTCTGATTGGCTTGAGGGAGGAGCTTTAAGCCTTGCTTCTGCTCTGACTTTGCAAAATAGTGTCCATAACCCTCATATGAACATTTCAATCTCGCCCGTCTGCCTTATTTCCCCACTCTGTTCTCTCTCTCCTCCAATGATACTGCTCTCCTCACTTCCCCTTCCACAAGATGCTTCAGCTCCAGAAGCCAGGCATTTTCATAAAACTGATCCCACCCACCTTTGGTACCAATTGAGAAACAGGGAATTTCAAGTAAACAAGAAAAATACACATATTTAATCTATCTTTTCATTCGAGATTTGACTAAAAGATTCAAAGGGGGCAGGGTCATTGGTCTCTTTTGGAGGGTGGGTGATTGCTTCAATTAATATTAAAGGCATTGATTACCCTGGTCTGTCCATCTAGATGTCTTTTCTGAGCTGGTAATGGTTGCCATTTGACCCCCTCGTGTGATTTCGGCTTCTTCTGATCGCTCGGCTCCCTTTTCTTGATGTTGTGGGGGATGGAGGCCTGGATGGGGATTTAGAAAGAATTGGGTTCAAATTTTGCCTCTTCCATTTATTAGCCCTGTACCACTAAGCAAGGTATTTACCTTAGTTTACTTAGCCATACAATGAAGAGGAATGATTTCCAAGGTTTCTTGATGATTTCTATGTAGTCTTGGACTCACAGAATTTTAAAGCTGGCAAGGATCCACACTTAGCCCAATGCTTCATTTTATAGAGGAAGAAACTGAGGCTTAGAAAGGAAGTGCTTTTGTACAGGAGGGAGGCAGGGCAGGAAGAAGCTGGTCATACGGTACCTACTATGTGCAAGGTAGAGTTTGTGAATATTATCTCTTTTGTGCCTAGGCCGGTCACTTGCAGTGCTGGGGTGTCAACCGAGGTTGTCCAAGGCCTCCCTGTCACCTCTTGGACTCAGTAGGCTTCCAACTTGTATTTATGAGTAGTTATTTTTGATTAGGTAGAGGCCATTCTTTGCCTCATTTCTTATCTAGACTTAATCACTGAATGGCCGTTGCCTCAGTCAAACTGAGACCTGTTACTGGTGCATGTTTTTAGTAAAGTAGTTTAATGAAGACTTTAGCTTAAAAAGGCCAAGGTTCCCCACTGCATCTGGGTTATCTCCAGTTGTCCTGATCTATACCTTGCCCTTGACCCAGATGACTCCAGAGGAGAAAGTGAGGCTGGTGACTTTGTAAAGCCCTCCCTCATTTAAATCCAATTCACTTGCATGTCATGGCATCACCTCCCTGACATCATGGTCTTCTTTTTTTTTCTTTCTTTTTTTTTTTGGCTAGGCAATGGGGTTAAGTGACTTGCCCAGGGTCACAAAGCTAGTAAGTGTCAAGTGTCTGAAGTTAGATTTGAAGTCAGGTCCTCCTGACTCCAGGGCCGGTGCTCTATCCACTTTGTCACCTAGCTGCCCCCGTGGTCCTCTTCAAGAATGAAGGAAAACAGCAGCAGTCACACCATGAGAAGTGATTGATAAAATCGAGCCCAATCTTATTTCCTAGGGAGAGAAGGTGACCTAGAGCCACAGCATGGAATTCTAGGTTCACACTGACCAGTCCTTCAAGTTGAGGAGAACGACCAGAGGCGAACTCCTTAGTTGCCTTGCTTCACAGGCCTCCAAAGTAGGCCCCATTTTGTCTTTCTCCATCGGAGGGATGGGGACACCAAAAAAGTTCCTCTTGGCAGAAGCAGACTCGACAGTATAGCCTGGACACTTTGTGTGCCCTGAGAGTACTAAGGGGACAGTATGGCGTCGTGTAAGACATTTTGCAAATCACACAAGGCTCTAGCATTAAGTTCAGTCTACCAGTGAATGAAAAGACATTTGTTAAGACCTTGGTATATGCCTAGCATTGTGCCAAAGTACCAAAGCAAAAGACAGTCCCTGCCCTCCAAGAGCTTCCATTTTAGTGGGGAAGGCTATATTCAGAATGGGGTGAGTGGTAGCCAGGGAGGGGAGTTTGGGTTTGGGGAGAGAGCTATACCCCGCAAAAAAACACTGATCCTGGCCTACCGTGTCCAAAGCCCTTTGCTAGATACTCCTCATACGGACGTAAGACAACCATCCCGTGGAAATGTCATCCAGAATAATGGTGTTCAAAGAAGGGGTGACAAGCAGAACACCGGGAAGCAAACCCCAAGGCCTTGGAGGAAGGCTGTGACATTTTGTTGACCTTCACTGAGGAGTCTGAGAAGCGACTCCAATCATCTTCCTAAGGCTTGCGTTTCCTGTACTTGGGGTTAAAAATAATTCCAACCTTTCCTCGCTGGCAGCTTGTCCTTTGGATGTTGGGTGCCTGCCTCTGGACGTGTGCCCGTCCTGCGTGAACCCCGCCTCCCACCCGTCACTCGGAAAGCCTTCACTGGGGAGAAGAAGGATTTCTGGGTTGGGTGATGCATCCTTAAAATAAAATGATTCTCCGTATCAGCTGGGCAGATGTCTTGGGTTATTTTTCCAGCACAGGGAGTGCAGAGACATTTTTCCATTGACATTCTTTCCTTTGGGCCATCCAGCCACAGAGGGCCCAGAGGAGGCTGCGTCCCCCAGGGGTGGGGGCTCAGATTGTCCTTAGTTGAGGTCATCCTGCTTGTTATCGACCCTTGGCCCATTGGCCCACAGCTGTCTGAAGCCATGGCTTTTTATTCCCACTCCCTTTCTTGGACATTTTTTTCCCTTGTGAAGTTCTAGGCTTCTCTACTCCCTGTCTGTTTCCTCCATTTTATTTTCTAAACTGTATCCGTCTGGGAGGGGACACATAGCTTCTCTCTCCACTGTTGTTGCTTTTCAGTCATGTCTGACCCTCCATTTGCAGGGTCACACAGCTAGTAAGTATCTGAGGCTGGATTTGAACTCAGGTCCTCCTGACTCCAAGCCCAGTACTCTAACCACTGAGGCACCTAGCTGCCCTTCCCTCTACTATCCCTTCAGTTTAAAAGCCTGTTTGCTTAGGGTTACATGGCTCTGAGCAGATACATTCTTACTGATCCTTCTTCTGTGAACTTCTGTGACAGCTTACGTTTTAAGTTAACTTCTCTTTAAAAAGAGAGGCAGTATGGTTCACTGGAAAGGGAGCAGGACTTAAAAATCTGGGTTCAAATCCTACCTTTGCCACTTAATAATAGGCTTCCAGACAGATCACTTAAGCTTCCTGGGAACTGATTTTCTTCTATTGTAAAATAAGAGGGTTGGCCCAATGTAGGCTGTCATCAACTCCCATTCTCATTTCAACACCATCTTCCTGACGGGTCGGGTCATTTTTCTAAATTTGCTTGATTTCCAGTGACTACAGGGAAAGATATGCCATCTCTGTCCTTATACTTGTTGGTTTCTTGCCCAAGACCATAGACTTAAAAGCAAATGAGCCCTTATAGGAGCAAGCCATCATGGCGGCCCATTCCCAGTGGGATGCCTGCTAGATAGCTGAACATCTTCTTTAGCTCCTCCTGAAAACTCATTTATCAGTATTCTCACATTGTTTGGGTTGAGGTCCCATGCCAGGTCTTTCTACATGCTCTTTGGGTCCTGGTCTGTGAGGTGTTTGGACCTTCTAGCTGGGGAATGGAGAGCTGGTTCACAAGGTCTTGCCCTTCCGCCCCCAAATGGTAACAGAGGACACATTTTGGGAAGAGTTCTTCTGGATTGTAAAGAGCTGGGGCTGGCCTTTGCTATGGAGAAGAGCGGTGAGACTGATGAGTCACTTAAAAACAACAACAACCCAAGAACTTGAGATGTGAACTCTGCTGGGAAGTGATTAGAAGTAGGAAAGGTGCTTCCCAGGCCTCTGGATCTTTCCACCAGAAACCCCTCAGTAGGAAGACATAGGGGATCCTTTGAACTCTGCTGACTAAAACCCTACAACGGGGGATAAAAGACACCTGAATTTCCTTCCTGGCTATTTCTCTTTCTCTCGTCAATCCACTAGTAGTTTGCCATGAAATGTGTGTGAAATATGAACTCTGAGAGATTCTGGGGGTGTGGCCATAAGGAGTGTGTGATGAATAAAGAGCTGACCTCGGTGTCTGGGGAAAGTTCAAACCCTCCCTCAGGCAGTGGGTGTGTGACCACAAGCCAGTCTGTGAGCCTTAGTTTCTTAATCAGTAAATGGGCTAATACTTCAAAGGGTTTTGGTGAGAATCTAATGAGATCACGGATTCTTTTTAGTCTAGCCCAATTTCATTTAATGTATGGAAATTCCCTTCCTTAATTCAATTTGCCAAGCAGCATATAGTCTGGGAGAGTTGACTGGGACATTGAATCAGTCAATAAGAATTTATTTTTGTGGTGGCCCTGTGCTGAGCCATGGGGTACAAAGGCAAACATTCCCTCCAGGAGCTCAGACACTAATGGACTAACAAGACCCAGACGGCGTAAGTGGGAAGTAATGTGGCTGGTATGGGGCACCAGCCTAGGTAATGCCTGTCAGAGAGGCAGGAGTCTTCTTGACTCCAAGAAGGACAGTGGTTCCTTCCTCTCTGGAGGCTACAAAGCTAAAGAGTTAGAGTGAGTGACACTGAGGGGACTGTGTGGCCTAAGACCTTCATCTCATCATTGAGCTCCAGAGCTGTTACTGCCTTGCCAAAGGTCCTGAGAATAGGAAATGGTGGAACTGGGATTCTGGCTCAGGTGTGCTGAGGCATAGATCCAAGCCAAAGCTAGAGACAGGTGGGTTTGCGATTGGTGGCTTTATTTAAATGTGGGAATGCTCACATGCTCTGTCCCTTCCATTAAGGAATCCACCCACTGCACCTGAATATTTTTCTTTCCTCCAGAACGTAGCAAAGGAAAGAGGCTGGGGTGGGGGAGGGGGAAGGAAAGGAAGCTTTTCTGTTCCTTGGACACCATATGCCCGGCAGGGATGGAGCAAGGCCTGCAATGTCTGCTGCTAGAAGGCCTGTTTTTGTCTCAGTGGTTTTTATCATACAATGTATTCTGTTGTCGTCTGACTTTCACACAAACTGGATCCCAAAACTCCTTACAGAAATTAAAAATACAAACCCGTGGGCAGGATGTGTTTTATAAATTACAGACAACAGTAGTGTAAAGACACTGGTCTATGGAATAAATTAGAGCCTACAACCAGGCACTGATAAGAAAGACAGAGAGTGTTTGGCAGGGAAAGGCCCCTAGGAAGGAGCTGGTGCCCGAGGAAGGAGATGGAGAGGTGCTGTCCTGGGGAAGCCGCATGAGAGGCCAGCAGCTGCTGAGTGGAACAGCTTGGACCCACCAGGAGGAGTGATGTTGAACGGAAGGGTGACGCAAGCCACCTCTCCTGCTCCAAGATGCAGAGAATCCTCAGGGCTAGAGCAGAGAGGCACCAGAGAAGTCAGGAGGACCAGCCCGCTCCAGAGGTCGCACGGGCCATAAAAGGCAGAGCTCAGATTTGAAACGAGGTCACCCATCGCACCATGCCTCACTGTGTCTCATTAGGACCCCACTGGAAAGAGGGGCCATCCTGTCCATTGTTCAGAGGAAGAAGCTAGGGCTAAGAGGGGGTGAGGGATTCATCCAGCATCACACAGCTAGCTTGGGATTCAAACCCAGGTCTCCTGCTTTGAACACTGTCCTAACTGCCTTCTGAGAAGTAAAAAGACGAGAAAGAAAGCAGTGAAGTCTGGAATGAGTTTCAAGACTCTTACATAGATTCTGTCCTCTCCCATTTTCTCCTTTTTAATATATTTATTCATCATTTGTTTACATGGGTGCTTGTTGTCTCCCCATTAGAAAGTAATTTCCTTGATATTAGCGATAGTTTCTTTGCATTTGTATCCCCAGGCCTCCCACAGTGTCTGGTGCTGGAAAATGTTTGTCCGTTGATTCTCCTCTGAGTCTGAGCTGGCACCTCGCACTGGTGAGCTGCCTTCTCCTATGGCCGAAACAGAAACACACATTTCTGCTCATCAGAAAAGCGGTCATTTCGCCGATGGGCAAATGGACAAAAATTGGTCACTTTTATGACTTAAGGATGGGCTTCGTACTTCCCGTATTCTGTGCTTCCTGTCTTCTCGGGCCCATCTCTGGAGGACGTAAGAAGCAGAAGATTGGTGGGCGTTAAGGACTCCGTAGACCACTGTCCGGTACCCCTGCTCGCCAAAGGAGGCCCTTCTCCAATCTTCCCACCTGCTGCCTTGGTCTTACCCTTGCCTTCACATTTCTAGTAACTCAGGGCTCATGTGACCCGTTGCTGAGAATTCTCAGAAAGTTCTTCCATTGATGTGAATTCGTTTTGTTGTTGTTTGCCTTCTGGAGCAGCCTGGAATAAGCCTACTCTTTGTTCCCCCGTGAGTGGCCTTCAGATAGCTAAAGACTGCTGCCCTTTCCCTCCCCCACCTCTCTTTAGAACTAACTATCTGGAACCTTATATAACACGGATTCAAACTCTCATGCCAGTCTTACTGCTTTCCTCTGGATGCTTTCAAGCCCCTGATCTGATCCCTCTTTTAAATCATGGTACCCAGACAGGTGTCCCAAGGGGCTGTCTGGGGTCCTCTTCTCTTCTCCCTATGTACCACTTCACTTGGTGATGTCCTCAGCTCCCATGGATTTAATTATCATCTCTGTTGATGATTCTCAAATCCCCCTTTCTGGCCCAGTCTCTCTGCTGACCTCTAATCTTGCATCTCCAACTATCCTTTCAGCCGTCTCTAAACGGGTATCCAGTAGACATCTTAAACTCACTGTGTTCAGAACAGAACTTAACCCCTCCTCCCCTCTGACCATCCCTATGAGTGTAGAAGTCCCCCAGGCTCGCAACGTAGGTGGCCCCCTGGACTTCTCACTGGACTCTCACCCCACTATCCAAGCTATTGCTAAGGTCTGCAGATTTCAACCTTTACAACATCTCCTGAATATGCCTCCTTCTCTCTTGACCCTGCTCCCATCCGGGTGCAGGCCCCCATTACCTCACACCCTTATTATTATAATAGCAGCTGGGGGTCTGCCTGCCTCTGGTCTCTCCCCACTCCAGTCCATCCTCCAGTCAGCCACAAAAGGGATCTTCCTATAAAAAGCCTGTCTGACCTGTCATTCCCTTACCCACTAAACTCCATTGACTCTCCATTACTTCCACTAGCCCCCTCCTACCTTTCCAGTCTTCTGACTCTGAACTCCCTGATGCACATGTGTGGACTCTTCCTCTAGTGACCTTGGCCTCCTGTCTGTTCCCAGAACAAGACCCTCCCTCCCCCATGCCTGCAATAGTCTCCCTCCTCTGCTCCAGTTATTGAACTCCCTGGCTTCCTATAAGTTCCAACCAAAATCTCTCTTCCACAGGAAGTCTTAATTCTTTTAATTTAACAATTTTAATTTAATAAATTTAATTTAACAAAATATTTTGTTAAATATTCCCAATTATGTGTGAATTTTTTTAACAACTAGTTTTTAAAAATTATTATTATTGGGCAATTGGCAATTGGGTAATTGGGGTTAAGTGACTTGCCCAGGGTCACACAGCTAGTATGGGTCAAATGTTTGGTCTGAGGCTGGTTTTGAACTCAGGTCCTCCTGACTTCAGGGCTGGTGCTCTATCCACTTTGTCACCTAGCTGCCCCTTTTAACAATTATTTTTAAAAATTTTGAGTCCCACATTCTCTCCCTCCCTTCTGCCCCTCTCTCCTTTTGGAGAAGGCAAGCAATTTGATTTTGCTTATACATGTGAGGTCATGGAAAACACATTTCCATGTTAGCCAGGTTGCAAAAGAAAAAACAAACAAAAGAAAACAATAAAAATGAGGAAGTAAGATTATGCTTACAGGAAGCCTTAATTCCAGTGCCTTCCCTCTTTTACTTATTTCCTATTTCTCCTGTATATCTCTCACTTAGCACATATTTGTTTGCGTGTTGTCTCTCCCATTAGATCATAAGCTCCTTGAGGACAGGACTGTCTTTTGTGCTTCCAGCACTCAGCCTGCTGCTGGCACTTTGTAGGCACTTAATAAGTGTTTATTGATTGATTGAACTGAATGCAGTCCTTCAGCTGGTGTCTGATCCCCAGGGGCATTGTAGTTTCCAGTGACAGCGATGGCCAGTCTTCATTGCACTTTTCCCAGTGGTATCTCCAGCGTTTTAGCAGCTGCCTTCATTGCGATGCTTCTGGCTTCTACCATGGTGTAATCCATGAAAGTGTCCAGATCTCTTTCACCTCCTTGTAGGGATGGTGCTAAAGCCAGTGCCTTCTTACTTCAAGCTCAACGTAGGAATAAAGTGGGGCTCTCACATGTCACCAGATGTTTGACAGAGGAGGCCTTTTTGCTGTTTGGTTGTTTCAGTCATGTCTGACTCTTTGCCATTTCCTTCTCCAGCTCATTTTATAGACGAGGAAACTGAGGCAAACAGGCATAAATGACTTGCCCAGGGTCACACAGCTAGTAAATGTCTGAGGCAGGATTTGAACTCGGGTCTTTCTGACTCCAGACCCAGCACTTTATTCACTGTGCTTTCCAGTGGTCCAAGGAGGAGTTTACTTTGCCCTAAGAGCAAAGGTCATAGTGCTTCTTGGGACTCACCCCTTCAGTCTCCATCTAGAAACATGTCTGGTCAGTCATTGGGATGTCTTTGGAATGACTCGAATGGTCTTGGGACTCCCACTGAGTCTGAGAGGCCTGGAGCCCAGCTTGCTTGGGCTTTGCATTGTCTGTAGGTCAGGAAGCTGCATCAGAGAATCTGGGGCCAAAGGAATTCTCTCAGGGAGGTGAGGGCTGAAGAAAGTCATGCAGTGGTCATGCATGGACCTCCCATGGAAGCCAGGCCATCAGGGGGAAGAAAACACTGTCCCCAGCCCAGGTGGTCCTCCTTCGTTCTCTGCTTGCATGACCGATTGTTGGAAAGAGAAACACAAGCAGGTTGTGTTTAAATTCATTTGGAAGTTTGTTAGGTCATTTCTCCTATTAGCTTTCTATCAGGTGTTTTTTTGTCACTTGAAATTTTGATAAGTGTGACTTTGATGGCCAATGGGGATGCAAGGTTGGTCTGAAAAAACAGGGTCCTGTGGTGCTCCATTAGAAACCTCTCTCTAGTTGGCTACAGTGCACTAACCAGCTGTCTGGGGCTAGCGGTAAGTTCCCACCCATGGCTGCATAGACTCATGAACTTGGCCTGGAATTATCATTGAGCAGTTTTGTCCCATGGTTCATGGGATCATAGAATTTTAGAGTTGGCAAAGATCCGAGGGAGGAATCTTACTGAAATCTTGTACTTGACAAATGAGAAAGCAGTATCCCAGAGAAGCCAAAAAACTTGTTTGGAAGTAATCCAGATAGCCCAGGTCAATTGCATTCTCTTTATCCTCTAGTGATATGGCTTTGATAAACCTATGTTGGTTCTGAGTGATCACCACCTTTTTTTTTTCCAGTAAATGTTACTAAATGCTTTAATCTTGCATTCTGGGACTTTCTAGAGACTGGTACAAACCTTACTATTCTGTCATTTCTAAAAATCCGCCCCTGTCCCACTTTGTAGCCTTGTAGGCTTTGCCTTTGTTTTTCATGCATATGTCTCTTCCTGTGGAATATAAGCTCCTTGAGGGCAAGGGCTGTTTTATATTTGTCATCACCTCCTTAGCTCCTTGCTCAGTGCCCGGGCACATTTGTTCTTGTTTTCGTTTGGTTGTTTTTGGTCATATCTGACACTTTGTAATACTATTTGGGGTTCTTTTGCCACTTCCTTCTCTACCACTGGCACATATTAGGTGCTTAATACTTGTCAGTTTTCAAAGATTATTGATAGTTATTCTATAATCACATCAAATGTAGTGAACATTTGTTGAGCACATTCCAAGCCCAAGGTCTTCCATAATCCTGAGATTGTCCTTATTCATTGGAACTAAGAGCTTTACATTCATTTAAAGGAGCTAGGTTTAAAAAAAAAAGAAATAGCTGGATGTGGGCACACCATTTTCTTATCTTTCTTGAATGTGAGTCTCTGTTAACTGTGTTTGTCCTATTCTTTCTGGTATATCAACTCTTTCCTTTACTAAAGAATAATAGATGGGCTAGCTGTGCTTTCTCTTTATCATTTCTTAACATCACACTTTCCAAGCAATAGACCCATCCATTTTTGTTGTTTCTGGACATTAGCTCTAAAAGCTATGCTCTGGTCCATAGCATTTTTCCTGATCCTCCCCCTGTCCTGGGCACTCACTTCTCCTGGACGCATCTTTATTGATTCCATGGCTTTTTCGGGGTGGCTTTGGCTGAGTGTCTCTGGCCTTCCATGTTTTGTAGATGTCTCTTTAAAAGCTGAGTACGGCACCAATGTAGAGACATTGCTCTTCTTTCTCAGGATGCTTCAAGATTATATAGTTTCCCTTTGGAGCCACATATATTTTGAGAGCTTTTAGTCAGAGGATCATAGCTCCCTTTCTTCAGAGGCATAATTTTTTAATTCTAAGGATTTCAGGAAAACAGTCAGTCTGACTGTGCCCAGAGTCACCACCACAGCACTATTTAAAAGGCTTATGATACTTTGATTTCAGAGTAGTCCATCAGCAAATGTTAAGTCCTTAGGTACCAGGCATTCTGCAATAGGGACATAAAAGAGGAAGGGGAAAGAGTCTTTTCCCCAGGACCTTGGATTTTAATGGGGGAAATAGTATGTATATTCATTGCATATCAGACCCATACAGGGGACCTGGAAGAAGCCCTGAGAGAGGCAGATGGTCTCTAACAACTGAGGAGACAGGAAAAAGGTTGGCAGGTGACATTTGAGCTGAATCTTGAAGGAAGCCAGAAACTCTAAGAAGCAAAAATGAAAAATAAAATGTTCCAGGCATGGGAGGCAGCCAAGGGAGGGGGAGACAGAGTGTTGTGTGTGTGTTGTTCGTCCTTTGTTTTCGAAGATGACCAATGACATC
>NW_027556180.1:9196371-9418871 GCF_003287225.1 Phascolarctos cinereus | reverse complement strand
AATAGAAGTCTTCCAGCACCTTAAGTGACTATACCTTAACTCTGTAAATTTTCTGATCCATGACAGAATCCTATCCTTATCCTCTGCCTGGTTGGGTGGTTTGTAGCGTAGTATTATTACATGGATACCATTTCTGTTCCTTTTTTTCCCTTTTATGTAAATTTTCTGAGGATAGATGTTTATTCATTTTCATGCAGGTGTGTAATCAATGTTGAATATACATGAGATTCTCAACATAGTAATGCTTCTCTTCTTCTTTAGTTCTATTTCTGTTGAGCAAGAGAGCATTCCTTTGCCATATTCTAGTCATGAGTCTCATCTTCTCAAGTCTTTGTGATACATAAAAGTGTTCTAATGGAAGCCTGTTCCAATAACCCTGCTCTGTCAGATTTTTAAGTATATTTTGTTACTCTACTTTATCTGTGCTTTGATATCTTGAAATCTGGAGTGAAAAGTACTGCTGCCATACAGGGGGACAGGCTTCACTCTGGTTTTCTCTCGGTCTCCTCTATTGTTATTGAGAGTACCTGGTTTTACTGTCTTGAGGGTTGTCTTTCTCCCACCCTCTGAAATTGTTATTTAAAGCTCTAGAGGCCGAACACACTTCCTACAGTCTTGATGAAATGCCTTCACCTCCTCGCCAGGAAGGAGTGCATCATTCCAAAATCCAAAGGTTTTTTTGGTCCAGAAAACCAATCTTCATTTTTCTTTCAAAGTCATGATCAGTTGAAAGAAGTGATGGAAAAATCTCAGCCCCCACAGAGGGACAGATACCTCCACAAAGTTACTAGGGATACATATGTTCCATCTTGAGTCCTTTCTTTGCCATTTAAAAAAAAGTCAGAATCTGAGGAAGAGAAATGGCTTCATCCAGCATTAGGTAAATTTGATGGAAAAGTCTCACATCCGGGCTTGCTGTCCTTTCCCTGGTAGCTGTGCTTCATGATCAGAACTTACTTGGGGATCGGGGGGCAGGGAGCTGTTTCTCCTTTTCAGAGAAATAATAATGGTCCTTTAGTGGGAGCCCTAGAACAGTGAGAATGCGTGGATTTGATTTACCAATTATTTTCATTTCCAGATACAAACATATGCAGCCCTGTCAGAAGGAAAGAGGGAAAAAGTAAATCTATTTTTTGAATGGAAAGACATCGTTCTCATCACTCATTCTTTTCTTGAACTTTCTTTTCCACTCATCCATCTCCTTTCTTGGAGTGTGGATTTCAACTGGCCCTATTCTCCTGATGGTTGCAGGCTTCAAGCTTTGGCTCAGGACTGTTCTCTTAGGAACTGTGTGTGCTAGGAGGGGAAGATGCCCACTTAGAGAAGTCTGCTGCTGTCCGTGGCAGGAACCTTACTGTAAATAGCACTTCTTAATGAACAAAGCAAAGCCTGAGTGTGCTCCATTTAGCATGGGGCAGGGCAGGGGGTTAGGGTTCTTGGACTGGCATCACAGGTGGAGTGGCCACCAACATCCCTCCGATCACATCCTTGACTGCTGCTGCTGTGGGTACCAGCCCAAGGACACATGACATGGCAAAGGGATATTTTAGCTGCTTGATAAGCTGGTGTTGACAGACTGTTCAAGGTCACACTTGCTGGACACATTTAGTTCCTGATTTGGACTTCTCTCTGTTTCCCCGGGTAAGATGGGCCAGATGTGTCATAGCGCTTCAGATGATCAGCTGCTGGGCTGTTGGAGACTGCAGTCAGACGGCCTCCTTCTTTGTCTGCTCCTGCCTTTTCTTCTGCCTATTCTTGGCTCCAGCTGACAAAACGAGAACTAGACGGAAGATTATCGGGTTAGAACCAGACGGGACTTGGACTGTCTAGTCGAATTCTCTAGACTTGCCTGCCACCATTTTATAGATGAGGGTGCTGAGGCCCAGGTCAAGTGTTTGCTCAAGGTCACAGCCAGCCAGTAGCAGCATCACAATTAGGAGTCAGGTCCCTTGATTCCAAACACAACCCTCTCTCCTTTGTGCCCTCCTGGCATTTGGTGGTGCCATGCAATAGGGGCTCCCCTGTCTGGGCATTGCTTCGTTATGAAGGATAGCAAACCCTGACACAGCATTTTGTTTCATCACGGTTAACATTCACATGGTGCTGGGTGGAGTAGCGGGATGTGGCTACATTTGGCTTAGGAGGACCTGGGTTCCAGTGCCTACGTCCTGACCCTCCTCCTTAGCTCCTTGTGACTTCCAGCAAGTCTCTGGGGCTCGGCTTCCTCCTATGGGTAGTCTCTATAGTACCTTCCTTGGAGGATTATTAATAGGATAAGAGTGGATAATGTACGTAAAGCATTTTGTGAACCTTAAGGCCTATGGAAACCCTAGCTATGAAGGGGATGATCCTATGAGTCCTGTGACTTGAGTATGTCTAATATCTTGAGGCTTATAAAGCACTTTACAAACATTATCTTACTTGATCCTCCCAGCAGCCCTGTTGTGGTGGAGTTATTTCCATTGTGCCTGATTGTGACTCCATTTTGGGTTTTCTTGCAAAGATCTTGGAGCAGTTTGCCATTTCCTTCTCCAGCTCATTTTATAGATGAGGAAACTGAGGCAAACAGGGTTAAGTGACTTGCCCAGGGCCACACAGCTAGTAAGTGTCTGAGGCTAGATTTGAACTCAGATCTTCGCGACTCCTTCCTGGCACTCCATCTACTGTACCACCTAGCTGCCCTGTGAGGGGGATAGCAGCTGGCTATGAAATGCCAGAAACAGATTCTGAACCCAAGTCTTTCCTAACGCTTTGTTCAGCTCTCTTCCCATGACATGCTTCTGTCTCTTACAAAAATATGGATTGGCAATGCACAAGGGGGGGAAAAAAAAAGAAAATATTTTGCTGTTTATTTTTTACCCTTCTTTCCACACCAAGATTTATCATGGGAATTCCAGCTAGTCTTTGCTTCTTTGGGTACGTGGGTGGACGTGAGAGGAGAAGGCTCTCCCAGGAAATGTGGCAAACACCTTTGAAGGGAGGATGCACAACTTTGCTTGGGTCCCCAGAGGATAGAATCTGTCAGTCTATGTCCAGCGTTTATTGAGCTCTTCTATATGCTGAGCACTCTGCTAGGCTCGAGCCCGGGGGTGGAGTGGGGCAGTGGGGGGAATAGCAAGATTGTACAATCTCTGCTTTCCAGGTGTCTATGATCTTGTGAAGGGCAAGGGACAAGTATAGAAATGATTAGAATGCAAGTTCAAACATGATTAGGAGAGGCCAGAGTGACCTGAGAAATTTGAGGAAAGAGGGGGAGTGGAGCAGAGATAAGGGGAGGCTAGAAGAGAGAGCTTGGCACTTTCCCTTGAAATAAGGGAAGGATTTCACATGGGGCAGATGTGCAGGGAATGCGTTCCAGGCATGGGGATTTCATGTGCATATGTTCAGAGGCGAGAGAGGAGATGAGGCAATATCACAATTGTTCACCTAGTTTGTCTGGGGCACAGAGAGCATGAAATTAGGCAAGAAAGAGGTTTTGGAAGCAAAGGATGGCATGCTTCTAATGATTGGCTCGGGAACGTTTCTTTTGGTCGGAGGTGATGGGGAGCCATTGAAGACTTTTGAGAGGGGTAGTGATGTGATCAGAAGTGCCTGGAGCTGATTGGGAGCCAGGTGATGTTTGATTGAATAGACTTTCTTGGCTGCATGAGACCAGGGATCTTAAGTACGATGTGATGCTATTAGAATCTCCTCTGTCAAATCAACAACTGAGAGCATTTATTAAAGGATGACTACACCAGGCATCATGCTGGGGCCTAGTGTTTCAAAGACCAAAGTGGAAGGAGTTCCCCAAGAAGGCCTTGTATCGGGGAGCCCATGATCTCCCCAGGCATCCTGTCCCAGTCCCATTCTGGATAGCTGTCATTGCCAGGTTTTTCCTGACATCAAACAGTACACATTTATCCTCTCAGTTTACAGATTAGGAAACTGAGACCCTGGGAGGTGAAGAGGCTTGTGCAAGGTGACATAGCTAGTAAGTGTCTGGGCCTAGATTTGGACTCAAGTCTTCCTGACTCCAGGTCCAGTGCTGTACTCACTTTGCCAGCCAGCTGACTAGCTCAGCCATCATCATGGCTTCATTCTTCTCAGCTCCACTCCTGATCCTGAACTTCTTTCTCCACCATGCCCCTGGGTGGGCACCTCCCTCCACCACCTCTTTTCAGTTTCCTAAGATCCCTGAGGACAGAGAATATTTGTTTATTTTTGCTTATATTTGTAGTCTTCATTGCTTAGTACAACGCCTGGCTCAAGGTGAGAACTTAGTGAATGCTGTTGACCAGACTTGATCTTACCCCCTAAAATGTGGCAACCTGACTTGAACCTGCAGCTCCAGCAGGGTCTGCCCAGGGCAGGCTCAGCATGACCATTATCGCTTTCTTAGTCTTGGAGATGCTGACTGGGAGGGACTTGGGGAATGGGGGGAGTGCAGAAGTGAAGAATCCATTCCTTCTGCATTCATATTTCTGTCTGACACTTTTCCTACTGGAAACAGAGGCAGAGAGATGATTAGAAACTCTCAGAAATAGGTCCTTCTTATCTGGCCTCTTTTCCTGCAGCATGAAATTGAGTCGGCTGTGAGTTCCTTGCCTATCAGAGACTTCATCTTCTTGTTCCTTTCTCGTTCCTCAGACACTCAAAGAATTGGAAGGGAATTGGTCAGAAGAAGCCCCAGAAAGCTGAGTTATGGGAAGCGTCTGGTCCAAAAGACCACGTGACTGAATGCCTTTCCAGGGTCCTGGGTTTCAGGAGTCCTAGGAGGCTGCCACGAGCCTGCTTGGTAATGTGAGATATCATTTCCTCATTCTGACTCATTTTCTCCATTTGCAAAATGAATAGTCGGCACCTGCTGCTACCAGCCAGAGCTGTTGGGAGTGTCTGAAGGGGACCTCTAGGCTTCTAGGGTGGGGAATTTGGATTTCTGTTCTGAGCAGGAGCTGGAAAATGTACCCGGGAAAATGTACTATTATAGATAGTAACCTGCTAAACATTCAATAGGTCCCTTTCTTTGTACTTCTTAAATATTGTTTTAAATGCATTTGGTATCTATGAATATTATTTAATGTTGACATCAATGATTGTAGCTATAACATGTATAGTATGTGGATGAAAATACATGGGATGTGGAATGAAGTCTGCAGCAGTTGGAGTAAAGATAAAATGTCCTAGAACAGGGCTTCTTAATCTTTCCTTGCGCATGGACCCCTTTGGCAGACTGTTACCCACCTCTAATACTATTGTGGTCTACTGGTGCTTCTCCATAGACCTGTGGGGTCAACTGTAGTTAAAAACCTGTGTGAGGGTGAGGGTGAGAGTGAGAGAGAGAGAGGGAGAAAGAGTGAGAGAGAATCACATTGAAAGTCTTAGTTGAATTATATTGAAATATCACTCTAAAATAGTTTAACTCTGGAATTTGTTCGGTTGTGACCCCATTTGGAGTTTTCATGGTAAAGGTACTGGAGTGGTTTGCCATTTCCTTCTCCAGCTCATTTTATAGTTGCAGAAACTGAGGCTTAAGTGATTTTCCCAGGGTCACACAGCTAATTACTGTCAGAGGCCAGGTTCAAACTCTTGATGAGGAGTCTTCTTAACTCTAGCCTGGCACTCTATCTACTGTGCCATCTAGCTAGCCCAGATTCTGGAATTAGAAGACCTGAATTAAAGTCTCACCCCTGGTACATACTACTGTGGGACCTTGCACAAACTAACCTCTCTGAACATCTATGTTCTCCTATGTAAAATAAGATGAGGTCTTCATGGCCCCTGGGGTCTCTTCCAAGCTGAGAGCTATGATCCTCTGACCCTGTCACCTGATTTTTTTCCTGCAAAAGACCAGAATGGTGCCTAGAACCTGTTAGACATATGTGGTGAAGGCTCAGGTAATGACATTTGTTTCTAGATTCTCATAAACAAAGATTTAAATGTAGAGCTGCTGTTGTTAATTGTTTATTGGAAGCATTATTGTTTGACATTGAAGGGAAGAAAGCAGAAGGGCAAAATTTCAGTCAACAAGCATTATTTGTCTATAGTATGTGCTGGCTGCCATGCTAAGCCCTGAGGGTACAGGGAAAGGCAAATACAGTCTCTGTCCTTGAAGAGCTCCCATTCAAATGGTGGCAACACGTCAGTCACTAGGTTTATAGAGTAGCCCCAGATGACCTTTGATTTCCCAGGATCATGTCTCCTTATGGAGGCTCTTTGATGGTTCAGATGGGCTACAGAGGACTCTTGGCCGAGACAGCTCACCCAAGCAGCCGGGTGGAATTTGGGGCTGTCTTCAGTGGGATTGTGAAGAACAGACTCAGACTTGTGGGCCCCTGATTTCTCGGCCAGCGCAGACTGGGGAGAAGTCCTGAATGACTCCCCATCACATCTCCCTGACAGTCACACTGGCCTGTTAGATTATCCTGCCACAGCTCTCCATCTCCCACCGTTGTGACTTTGTCCAAGCCACCCTCTGTATTTGGAATGTGGCATTAGCTCCTTTGCCTCCCAGAACCCCTTGTGGCCTTCGCAGCAGAGCACAGGTGCCTGTCTGGGTCCTCTCAGTGGTCTCTCCCTTTGCAAATGACTTTGGATTTCTCCACTTGGTATTCTTCTCCTTCCCCTAGGATAACTATATAAGCTCTTAAGGACAGAGATTTTTCTTTGTTTTCGTTTTTAAATTTTCTAATCTTGGACCCATTATGTAAATACTTAGTAGGGATTTGGACAGAATTGAATTCAGAATTTTTTTTTGTTTATTTTTTGAACGGTGGTCATTTCCTAGCTAATGATGAATGTGTTAAAATATAGTAAATACTGACTGAAGTTGGAAATCCATGGCACAAACTGTTGTTTTTATTCTTTGACATTCTGAAGGAAACCACCTAATTCAGTTGACTCAGGGAGATGAACGTTTTGGCCTTAGCATCTCTCAAAGTCAATTGGCAACCTAGCATTTATTAAGCACCTGCTGTGTGCTGGGCACTGTGCTAAGGCTTGAGGTTACAAAGAAAAGGAGGACAGTCCCTGCCCTCAAGGAACTGCTACTTCTATGACCATGAGAGATACATACAGGATGAATTGGGAGGAATCCCTGAAGGACAGCACTGACTTTAAGGAGGGCTGGCAAGGGCTTCTTGTAGAGGTAGGGCTTCAGCTGAGCCTTGAAGGAAGTTGGAGGAGCCTTGAGGCACAGATGAGGACAGCCAGGGAAGATGGGGAATCCCGAGGTGCATTGTCATGCTTGAGGAAGAGTGGGGAGACCAGGGGTACCCGACTGCAGAGTACGTAAGGAGGCTGGAGAGGTGGCAACCGGCCGGTGATGGAGTTCTCTGAATGCCAGAGGATTTTGTATTAGCTGCTGGAGGCCCTAGGGAGCCACAGGAGTATATTGAGGAGGGGGAGACCTGGTCAAACCCAGGCTTTCGTTTTGTCTGGCCAACCCCTTCTCTGCAGGACGGACCTCCAGAGTCTTGGGCCCAGCTCTCAGCCCTCCCCTCCCCCCAAGCACACCGAAGTCTTCTATTCTCCAAAGCAGACATCCTGGGCTCCTTCAGCTGACCCTCCTACCTGTGCCTCAGGGTCCTTCCTCATACTGCTCACTCTCCTCTGGACACTCTTCAGCTACTGTGTGTGTGTGGGGGGCATCTCCTCTTTATTCCTGATTCTTGGGCCCCCACATAGCTCACTGCAGAGCTTGCTGTCTGCGAACTGACCTGTGCCCTCTTTTGGTCTCTGTCTCCCCAGCACGGGCCGAGGGTCTTGCCTGGAGCACACACTTAGTGTTTCATGAACTGAATTGAACTCCCAGCAAGTTGATTTTTCCTTAGAGTTAACCCCCTGCCCCCAATTGTGGTAGGGACTGGTCTTAGATTTTCTGGAGTTTAGTGGTCTCCATAAGGTGTGGGTCTGTGCAGGGTTGGATCAGTTACTTTCCGGGCATGAAGGAAAAAAAAAGGAGAAAGCTGAGTCACCTGAGGCTGTGTATCTATATTAATCTGGCTGAGGAACTAGGTCAGAGCTGGGCCAGTTGGAGCCAGTGACTGCTGGGGTGGGGCGGAGGAGGGGAGTGGGAGCCTGGAGACTCTGGGCCCAGGCCTTGCAGCCACATTTGGTGTGTGTCAGCCCAAATGGCCTCTCCTGGGGTTGATCAAAGTGTGCTGGTCCAGACCCAGGCAGCAGAAAGCCTTAATCCACAGCACCAGACCAGTTTGTTGGTGGGTCTGGGAAGGGGTGAGGAAGGGAGTGGGGAGGGAGAAGGTACAGGAAGAAGCTGAGAAAAGCCACTCACTCCTAAGAGACGGTGTGGGTCACTAGCCCAGACCCTCTGTGTGACCTGGGGTGGTCAGGCATTTAACCTTTCCTAGGTCTAATTTCCTCCTTTACGAAATGAGGGGGTTAGAATAGAGATCTCTGAGGTCCCTTTGAGGACCCTAATGCTATGATACGTTTGCTTTTGTATCTTCCATTCTTAGTATACAGTAGGTCTTAATAGATGCTTGTTGATCACTGAAGTGGAGAAAGTGCTGTCCTTGGAGTCAGGAAGACCTGGATTCAAATCTTGCCCACTGTGTGGCACTACATCCATCTGTGCCTCAGTTTCCTCATCTAGAAAATGAGAAGGTTGGACTCAGTGACCTCCAAGGCCCCTTCTAGCCCTAAATCTACAATCCCATGATGCTTTTGGAGTCTGGTTCTGTTTCTTGAATTTATGCCAAACAGTTATCAGGGGTGTGACCTAGTAGATATCAGGCGACATGGGGAACTACAGAGTCTTGGAACTAAAGTCAGGAGACCTGGCTTGGCTTTACCTCCCGTGGAGGCAGCTGCGGTCCCTAAGGGATCCAGGAGGGGCCATTTATCTGTCTGTCTATCTGTCTGTCTCTCTGTCTCTCTATCTTCATCTGTGAAATAGGGATAGCAGTGTCTGACCTCACAGAGTAATGATGAGGTTCAGATGAGATAAGAGCGCTGAAAGATTTGAATCTGAAAGGCAACAGGCCCATGAACTTGAATTTGTGGCGGGATGGTTGCTGGGAAGTCCATTGGGTCAGGAACCTTGAACCCAAGGTCAGAGTCCCTCTTTTACCACTAATTAACTGTTTGACCCAGGCCACATCCCTCAGCCTCAGTTTCTGGTCTTCTCAATGAGGGGGTTGGAGTGTACGATATTGAGGGCTTCTTCTACTCATGTTCTGTGATTGTCTTCATGTAGAAGGCAGGACTGAATATAGAAATACATAAACATAAAAACAACAATCATAATGGACAGGCATAGAGTTGGAGTGTTCCTTTTCATTTTCTGTGGCCTTCTAAAGCATGGCTGCTTGTATTTACTCAGGCATTTTTCTATATTAATGCCTTTTGGTGTACGCCATAGTCATTTTCTGATATGGAGCCCATCTGGTGACAAAGAAGATCAGTGAAACCAAACCGTGCCCTGACAGCAGTAACTGTGCTGGGTGGCGTCTGCAGCATTTAGCGCCTGTGGGCACCTGCCTCGTGTGTGTCCTCGTGATGCTCTCCAGCCCCAGTGGTCACTCCAGGGACCCGAGGTCAGGTTCTCTGTGTTGTTTTCATGACCTCTTCTTGCTGTGGGGGTCAAACTCCAGCATTAACATCTGCCCCTTTTGTCATTAGGGGGAATGTTCAGAGGGTCAGTGGGCTTCTACAGGGCACAGGCCCTTCCTCAGTCTACAATTAAAGCTACAAAGAAAACTTAGACCTTGCTAGCTCTAGAGACCACAGACTTTAAGGCTAAGAGGGGGGATTTAGAGGCCTAGTATTACTCTTATTTCACAGGTGAAATAAATTTGGACACTGAGATGTGGGGATCTGCCAAAGATTCCCTAGAATCAGATGGAAGAGGCCTTAAGGGGCCCTCTAGTCTGGCTTGTAACTGATCAATAATTCCCTCTATTCTACTCCCCACAAATGGTCCCCACTTGAAGATTCCTAATAAGAGGGAATCCATTAATTTTCAAGGCAGCCCTTTCAGTATGAATGGCTTGGTTAGGACATTTTCCCGGCATCCGTCTGTTCTAAGTATGCCTCTTTGCTGCTCCCCCCCGCCCACTTTTCCTTCTCCTGGCTCCCAGTCACAGCTGCGCTTATGCCCCTTAGAGGCAGGATGGAACAGAGAGCAGCCTTTCGAATACTTAGGATAGTGATTGTGGACTAGATGCCTTGGGGTCACTCCCAGGTCTAATTCTCTTCTTCTGACTGGACAGGTTCCTTCCACGAGTCCCCACATGGGATGTACCTGAAGCCCTTCATCCTTCCTGTTGACTTCCAAACAAGGCAGTCTCAATCTGTGTTCTAGCTGTCACTAAATAACCTGTTACTTTAAACAAGTCATGTAGCCTCCCTGGCCCTCGCTTTATCAGTGGTCCAATGACAGGTTGGACTAGACCTTTTGGATACTATGGACCCCTTTGGCAGTCAGGTGAAGCCTGTGGACCTGTTTTCAGAATCATGTATTTAAATACATGAAATAGAAGAATTATGAAAAGAAGCAACTGTGTTGAAAAAGTTTTTAAAATATTAATAAAAAATAACTAGTCCCCAGGTCTCATGTTAAGAACCCCTAGCAGAGGGTGCCAGAGACAGATTATCTTAGTATTCCACAAGTGTCTCCATTTCCTGATTCCATTGCTGGCAGGGTTAGGGAAGGGCAAGGCTGTTGGGGGGGAGGTTGGGTAGCAAAGGAAGCCATCCGGTTATTAATGTATTTCTCACTTGGCATCCAAACCCTGAGATGACCTCATTTTTGGCTTTTCACTTTCCATAATTCAGAGCTTTTAGCATGTAATGCCATTGGGCAGAGGCAAGTAGGAAACGGTCAGGCCACCAGGGTCGGGGAGTCGCTGGCCACCGGTCCCAGCCTGGCCCCTGCCCCTTTGCACTGGCTGTGACATCATTCGGTTCCTTCTGGGGAGCAGGCAGGCAACCCGAACCCTGCCATGCCTTTCGGTCTTGCTGGTTGACCTTCTTCCTGGCAAATAAAACGGACGTATGCAGAGACAGACAAGTCAAGCAGTCTTCATCTACTGCTTCAAAGCTGTGGCCTTCTGTTGCTGTTGTTGGAGGAGACGTTTCCTCCGTGACCTTTGAGAGGTGTGGAGATCAGAGCTCCACCCCCAAGTCAATGGAGTGCTGAGCCCTCTCTCCACGCAAGCTGCTTTGTGCCTTCGTACACAGACCTTCAAGGCAATCTGTCCCTGGGCTGTCACCAGAACCTTTCCCCCGGCTTGCCCTTGCTATGGTCTGAGAGAACTGAGGCCCACCATGCTACAGTGGGATGCAGGAAGAGCACGTGAGCGGGCCAGCCCCCGAACTTCCTGAATATCCAGTTTCACCGAACAAAAGCAGTGGCCATTGGGGAACCAGTGTGAAGTCATTCTGAATCCTCATTGACTGAGTGTGGGTGACTCAGCAAGAACCCTGGGGGCCTGGCCCTAAGAACATTCAAGTGGCCACGTCCATGTGAAAGGTGGAGGGGAAGTCCAGGGGTGAGTGGAGCACCAGATGCTAATGGCACTGAACTTTGATTGGCTCCCGCTTGCCTTTTAGCAGCCTGTAGTGCTCCAGGCTGGTACTGGCCTTTCAAGGGATAATGGGCAGGTCTTCCGGAAGCCTTCTCACTTCCTCATTGCCTTGGGAGGCATCCTTCCCAGAGTCCTGCTTTCTCTCTTGACCAAATTCCAGGCTCCTGCAGCTGACCTGCTGGAAAAGCTGTCTCAGGGGCCTTTATCTCCCTTTGCCAAGGTCTCCTGTTGACGGCTTCATTCTTCTGACTATGTGGAGGATTTCCTTCAGTCAGCCTGCCTACAGAGTCACTAACAGTGGTCAGTGAAATTCCCTAGTTAGGAGGATGAGGATGAGTCCACTGAAGTCCTTCTCCCTCTGAAGCATTTTTCCGCTGACCAGCTCTTACGTGTCCATATTTCCTTTTAAAATAAATGGATGAAGAGTTGTGTTTTCCTGATGGCAAGAAGAGGAAAGAGATCTGGTCAAGTGAAGTGAATTCAATCACTGAACAAGAATTCACTTACTATATGCTAGGCACCCTGCTAAATGCTTTTTTGCATTTGATTCTCACAACAACCTTGGGAGGTAGGCACTATCATTATCCCCACTTTACAGTTAAGGAAACTGAGGCAAACAGAGGTTAAGTAACTGCCCTGACCAGGGTCACACAGTTAATAAACTACATATATGAGATATATTCAGAGTAGACGAAAGGGGAAGGCAACCACTTCACCTCAGCCTCAGTTTTCTCATTTGTAAAGTGGGGATAATAACGCTTACCTTGTGGATTCTATTTGTCAGACACAAACCTTCAAGTGCTATATAAATTGTAGATGATATTATTCTTATTAATTAGGGAGAGGGGCACTTCAGCAGTGAGGAAGAACATTGAATGTGGCACCGGAGATGGGCTTTGGAAAGGCAGAGTTGAAGAGGGAGGGAAGGCATTCCAGGCATGGGCGGGGGGGAACACCTTTACAAAAGCTTGGAGGTGGGAGAATGACTGTCATGTACAGGAAAGAGCCAGTTCAATTTATGAGAGAATGTGTGAAGGGGAGTCCAGGAGCTAGATTGGAGAGGGCTTTAAATGACAGGCTGAGGATTTTGTATCATCCTCAGGGTAATAGGAAGCTTCAGAAAATTCTTGCCATTTCTTGCCCACAAATTACTACCTGCTTATTCCAGTCTCTGCATAGCAAAGCTCCATTTAACATAGTATTATGAATTGTGTCTTGCAAATATACATGACCAGAAGGACAAATAATATGATTTGTGCGCACGTGCAGATGTGCATACACACACGTATTTCTGCAAAGTCTAAGGGACTGAGTCTATTTTTAAATGGTTGAGCCCAGAATCCTTTCCTCTCAGGTGGGAAGAGTGGATAGTAATCCAGTGTTGACTTACTCCCTGGACAAGAAGAGAGTTCCTCTTTGTTGGATTTACCTGGAGGCTCGGGGACAGGGCCTGCCTTTCCCACCTGCTTAGGGTACACTGGGTTCTAGCCATGGAGAAGAGGCCTGGCGTAGGCTGAGTCCTCTTCAGAAACTAGCCTTCCCCAGCTCTATCACAGAATTCTTGTCTGTCTCAACCACACCCATGGCCTCATCAGTGTAGAGCTAGTCTCTGTGGAAGATTGGGAAGCTGCTTGGTTTGGGAAGGCCCACCCTACCAGGCTGTCTCTGGGCTCTCCTTGAATTGTCAGACTGTAAAAGGAGGGAGTCCTTTACTGTCTTTATGTATGTGTCTTCTTCACACTCTGCCGTTTTGTTTTCTCTACCGTCCCCAGAGCCAGTCTGCCTCCTGACTTAGATCAGTGCCTTCCCAGGTTTGTCTTCTTGAGCCCCTCACCTCTGAGGGCTGAGTGGACCCCTAGGTAGCCTGCTCCCCAGGGTGTTAGGAGAACCAACGAGCAGTTAAGGAACTTCACTGAATTGTTAGCCCATCAAGGGCAGGCACTGAGCTTTTCTCTCAAGCACCTGGCTGGGGGTGCTCAGATGATTGGCCTCTCAAAGGCTCTGCCACTGGAGGATGAGGGCCAATGAACCACAAAGCACCCACTGAGTGCCTGCCACGTGCTGGGCATCTTGCTCACCTGCGGGGTGGGGGATATTCCACATAGGAGACTCCATCTCCCAGCTCTCTCCCTCCTCCCCATCACCTCTTAGAATCACTGGCTTCCTCCTGCCACTGAAGTCTGCTCTTTTCCATCCCCAAGTTCATAGTATTATGGCTTGAGCCAGGGCAGAAGGGCACTCGGGGGGGTCTACCTCTACCGAGTCCCAGGCTAAGACTAGCCAACAACACCTGGGGATGGCAGGGCTGCACTGGCTGGAGCAGAGGGGGGGGAACGCATCTGCCTCAACAAGGAACAGCAACCACGGCTTCCCTGATCTCTGCACCTAGGCAGTGAGAGGAGTGGGTGGGTGTGTATGAGAGAGAGAGAGGGGAGAGAGAAAGGGGGCAGAGGGATGAGGGTAGGGGGGAAGATGGAGGGAGAGTAAGGGGGGAGGGGGAAGAGGGGGGAGGGACAGAAGGAGGAAGGGAGAAAGAAGAGAGGGAGGGGAGAGGAAAATGGAAGGGAGAACAGAGGAGAAGAGGGAGAGACAGAGGAGAGGAAGGATGGAGAGGGATGCTAGCTTGGTCACCAAGGGAGCTCTGCCCTCAGACTGAACCAGCCACTCTGAAATGATTTGTTACCTCATCCTCTGCCATGTCCCTCGTCTGTGTTCTCAGCTTTTGACCCTTTTAGGCAAATGCGTGTTTTATACAATGTCTGTTCTTTTTGTCTCTTCTCTCTGATCCAAAGAGCTAGAAATCCTTTTCCTGTCAAAAGCAGGGGAACTTGGTCCAGAAAATTAACCTGAGAAAACATGCAGTTGCTGTCTATCCTAAGTTGGCTGTCCCTGGCAGTGTGGCCAAACTGGGGTCCTGGGAGGTGAAGGAATTTGTCCCTGATCCCAGAGGATTTGAATTGGAATCTCTGACCTCAGCACTTCTAAAAATAGAATCTTGGATGTGGATTTAGGAAGAGTTGGGTTAAAACCCTCCCTCTAGTGCTGCCTGGGTGACTTCTGAGCCCAGTTTCCTCTCTATAAAATAGGGATGGTAATGCACACAGTAGGTCTTTGTGGCATGGTTGTACCTCTTCAGTTGCACAGGGAGAGGCTGGCCTTTCACCAGCTTCAAAGGGCCATGTTCACGGAGGTTGTTAATATTTTCAGGTGTGGCCCGTGAGCCTCCAAGCTCTCTGAGGTTCTCAGCTGTAGATCCCTGAGGGGCCTCAACGATGCTAGCTCCTCAGCTCCCGGGATGAGGAGGTGAAGGTCAGAGTTAATAGGTGGCAAAGCCAAGCTCTGAATCTGACTGAAAGCCCACAACGTTGTCCGGGACTTCAGGCTGCTTTTCTCTCGTTATCCCCCATAGCTGTGACAAACTCACTGAGGAACTGACTCGTCTCCATTCGGGGGCATGGCCACGTGCCTCATCATCTTCTCACTGCCTTTCCCTCTGCCCCCCTTCTTCTGCACATCCCGTACTCCCGTGGAGCAGAGCAGCATGAGCTAATGGAAACCGCGAGGGTTCCAAGTGAAACACTCTCGTAGAGATGTGGTCTGACTGGACTGTTGGGATGTCATGGTTGTTGATGCTGGACAGTGTCCCCATCCTCAGAGACCTTACAGTCTAATGGGCAAGGCTCTACAGAATGCATGGGTTTACTGAAGAATATTTGTAAGGCTCAATATTAGCAGTGCATGCAAATGAACTAGCCCGTCAGGAATAGAGAGGAGAAACTGAGTAAAGAAATCATCAGGGGAGGGGGCAGCTAGGTGGCGAAGTGGATAGAGCACTGGCCTGGAGTCAGGAGGACCTGAGTTCAAATCTGGCCTCAGACCAAACACTTGACACTAGCTGTGTGACCCTGGGCAAGTCACTTAACCCCAATTCCCCCCCCCCAAATCATCAGGGGAACACGTCCTTGAAGGCTTCTGGGGTGCGCTTTTCTGTCCTGGCCCAGCCTACCTTGGGGGCATAAATAGTGTTACTGCCTTATAGAAGCTGGGATTGCTTGAAGCTGAAGAAACATTACCTCTTGGGCAGAGGAGGTAGGCAGCTTGGGCACATCGCCTGGAGACAGCTTTATACAACAGAGGCTTTATAGGAGGGGCTGAAGGAGCTCTGTGGACTGTGTAGCAGGGAATCCTAGTTAGCATGGAATCCTCCAAAGGGTGGTACCAGATGGGAGGATGCCTGTAAGGGCAAGGTTTGCCCTGAATCACATCTTTCTCAGTCCAGATACAAGTGGGATGTGTGGAATTGGATGCAGGCTGTCAGGTAGGACTTACACCAATCAAAGCAAGTCATTACTCCCTGCTGCTGGAGGCGGGCAGACTAATCTCAGATACCCTCCCTTGCCCAGGCCCATAGATCAGAAAACAGGGGCACTGAGAGTTCACCTTTCAGCATGAGTTCAGGGGCCTGCTACTTGAGCTTATTAAAAATTGCCATTTGAACTAACAATTTGCCGACAAGGTTCTTGTGCAGTGATTAAGGCCACAGGAGGTCTCGAGAAGAAAATTGCTTGTTTGGGTCATGCCAGAAGTATGTGCAGCTCCGGCTTCCTTGGGAGAGTGATCTGGAGGCTTGGTTCTTTCTGCAGCCTGGTTGGTCCCTCGTCCTTTCTTCTCTCATTACCGCAGTAGTGGGCACGGAGGAAGGGCTTACTAGCTGCTGGTAAATTTGCTCCTTCCTGTGAAGTTGCACAGGTTGGCAGCTGGGGGCAGGGGATGGTGCTTTAGGTTGGGGTTTGTGATAACTATTCCCTGGTCCTGGAAGAGGCATTCGTTACCCTGAGAGCAGAGCTGGGGGGTGCGTTACAGGGAGCCTTGGGGGTGATGTCGGGGGCAGTCAGCAAAGACAGCTGTCCCCTGAGAGCTGGGCCCCCTCCTAGACGTTGTAGAGGTGGGACGGGGAGACTCCCTCCCAGGCTCCTTCTGCTTGTGTGATTCTCTGCCTCTGCACAGCGCAGGCCACTTTAGATACCCTTTTCTCTCCCGTGAGAATGAGAATGTTAGCTTACTGAGGGCAGAGATTGTCTCATTCCTGGTCTCCCCTTGTGGCTGATACAATGCCTGGTGCACAGTAGGTGCTCAATAAATGCTCATCGATTGATTTGCTGAGGTTTGTCATTCAGAGGGAATGGACTTCTAGGTTTAAAGCCACAGTGAATAGTAGAGATTGGACAGATGAAGAACTGAAGCCCAGAGAGGTTAAGAAGACTTTCCCATGGTCACACAGCTAGTGTATGATAGAGACAGCACTGGAACCCAGACCTTCTGAATTCAGGTCCAAGACTCTTCTGGGAGAAGGAAATGACTAGCGTAGAGGCAATGTTGGAAGAGAGGAGAGCCCTAGGTCTGGAATTCCAAGGCTGCTCGATACTCCCGAGGTGACCTTAGGCAAAGCACTTAACATCTCTGGGACTCAGTTTCTTCATATGTGAAATGAGGGGATTGGCTGGTACAACCTCAGAGGCCCCCCTTAATTCTAGATTCCATATGTTGGTCACAGAGAGAGGCAGCAGCTGTCAGGAGGGAATGTGGTACAGCATAATTATCCTCAACTTGAGAGTTGGAAAACCAGAGTTCCAGCTCTGGCTTTAAAAAAAAAATGCATTCACTGGCTGTGTGAACTTTGCTAGGTCATTTCCCTTCTCTGTACCTCAGATTCTTTAGGAGATCGCTGAGCTCTAGCCCAGCCCTGATATTCTGGGCTTCTCATCACCAGTTTCAAGAAGCTCTCTCTTGGTTCTTGTTGAGGAAAAAGAGAGGATGTTGATGTTGGCATCCCACCCTCAAAGGCACATCTTGTAGCTTGTGGAAACAACTTTGAAGGGAGGGGAGGGGAGAGAAGGGGCAGTGAGGTCCATGGCTACCAAACAGTCATGGGGTACATGGAGTCCCCCCACAGGAGGCTGAGTGTGCATAGCCCTAGATAGTGATATTAGCCATAGGTTTTGACAGTATTTGTGAAACTGGATTTGATGGCTCAACTGTGTGACCTTTGGCAAGTGACAGCCTCTCTGGGCTTCAGTTTCATCCCTTCAAAATTGAAAGGGATTAGACTAGGTGTCCTTTGAGGTCCTTCCCACCTCCAGATCTATGACCCTAGAGATTACAGATTTTAGCTAGAAGGGACCTTCCTTAGAGGGCATTTGGCAATTTCACTAAAAATAGTAATAATAAATCTCTTTTTATCATAAACTTAATAAACATCTGTGAACATTTCAAAATATAAAGAAGAATGGGGGGAGGGGAGAAAGGTGACTTTATGAAACAGAAGTTTTGACATATTCGCTTTTCTACTGTCTATGTCTTAGGGAGATTTTTTTTTCTTTTTTGCCAGAGAATGGTATTATTCAAATCCAGCCGTCTATTTCCAATACTGACCTGCTTGTCCTTGACTCTCTTCTGAACAGCCCTTTTCTCTTCTTTATTTTTAAAAACATCTTTTTAAAATTTTTAACATTTTTTCTTTTTAAATTTTGATTTCCAAATTCTCTCCCTCCTTCCCACTCCTTCCCCCACCCACTGAGAAGGCAAACAATATTATAGCAAGCATACATGTGAAATCATACAAAACATATTTCCATATTAGCCGTATTCCAAAAAAAACCAAGAAAAATAAAGTGGGAAAGTTATACTTCAATTTGTATTCAGAGTTCATCAATTCTCTCTCTGGAGGTGAATAGCATTTTTCATTATGTGTCCTTTGGAATTGTCTTGGATCCTTGTACTGGTTAAAGCCAAGTCTTTCACTGTTGATCATCATTACAACATTGCTCATTTCACTTTGTATCAGTTCATACAGGCCTTGCCATGTTTTTCTAAAACCAGACCCTCATCATTTCACCACAGCACAATAGTACTACATTACAGCCATTTTCCAACTGATGAGCATCCCTTCAATTTCCAATCCTTTGCCACCACAAAAGGAGTGCTATAAATATTTATTTTTCCTTTTTCTTTGATCTCTTTGGGATACAGATGTAATAGTGTTGTTGCTGAGTGAAAGGGTATGCACAGTGTCATAGCCCTTTAGGCGTATTTCCAAATTCTTCTCCAGAATGGTAGTATCAGTTCACTAATCTACCAACAATTCATTAGTGTCCCTACTTTTCCCCCAACCCCTTCAGCATTTGTCATTTCTAATAGGTATCAGGTGGTACCTTGGAATTATTTTCATTTGCCTTTTTCTAATTGATAGTGATTAAAATATTTTTTTTTCATAGATGGCTTTGATTTCTTCTGAAAACTGCCTGCTTTTATCATTTGACCATTTATCAATTGGGGAATTATTGGCTCTTATCAATTGGCTCTTCTTTTTATAAATTTGACTCAATTCTATACTCAGTATATATATATATATATATATATATAGTTGAGAAATGAGGTTTGTATTGGAAAAATTTGCTGTAAACATATTTTGATATTACTTTATTGTCTATAATACCTTTTAGTGAAATGTAGTTCCTCTGATTATCTCCTTAATTAGGTTTATTTTTGCTTTTGCCTCTTTATTTTAACTTGGTATGTCTTTCTGGTTCAAATTTTTCTCTTGTATAAAACATACTTTTGGATTCTGGTTTCTAATCTGGTTTCTAATTCTGCTTCTGTTTTGACATTCATAGTTATGATTACTATGTATTTCCCTCCATCCCATTTTTTTCTATTTCTTCTTCTTTCTCTTTTTATTCTGTCCCTCCTCAAGAGCCTATTTTGCTTCTAATCATGGCCTCCATTAATCCACTTTCCCTTTTATCATCTCTTCCCCCCTTCTCTTATTGTCTTCACCTCCTATTTCCCTATTGGGTAAGTTACATTTCTACACATAACTCTAATTCATATTCTCTCTCTCTCTCTCTCTCTCTCTCTCTTTCTCCCCCTTCCCTCTTTGAACTACTCTAATGAGAAGGATTCAAGCATTGCCTGCCCCACCCCATTTTCCCCTCCATTGTAAAAGCCTCTTTTATGTAAGAAAAATTTCCTTATTCTACCTCTCTCTTCCCCCTCCTCCCAGTGCCTCCCTCTTTCTCACCCCTTCATTTTTTTTGAGTTCATTCTAGTATAATGGACTTACATCTGTGCCCTCTGTCTCTATAAACTCTTTAAATGCCCTAATAATAATACAGTTCTTAGGAGCCCTTATTTGTCCTTCACTCACAGAGGACCAACATGATATCAAGATGTTGGGGTCAGTGTACAGTGTGTCTGGCTGTGGCTGATTATACCAATATGGGCTTGGAAGGAGTTCTGTGTACCATCTTCCCATGTAAACAGTTTGACTTTATTTAGACCCTTATGGTTACTGTTGCTTCTCTTGAGTTTTCTGGTTGAATTTCAGATTTTCTGTTCAGCTCTGGTCTTTTCATCAGGATTACTTGGAAGTCCTCTATTTCGTTAAATATAAGCATTCCCGCAGAAGGATTATGTTCCGTTTTTCTGGGTAGGATATTTTTGGTTTTATTCCTAGCTCCTTTGCTTTCTGTAATATCATATTCCAAGCCCTCTATTCCTTTAGCATGAAAGCTGCTAAATCTTCTGTGATTGAATGGTTTCTTTTTGGTTGCTTGAAGTATTTTCTCTTTGACCTGGAAGCTCTCGAATTTGGCTATCAGATTCCTGGGAGTTTTCATTTTGGGATCTCTTTCAGGAGGGGATGGGTGGATTCTTTCAATTTTGATTTGACCCTCTGGATCTAAGATATCAGGGAAGTTTTCCTTGGCATAATTTCTTGAAATTGTATATCTAGGCTTTTTTTTTTTTAACCATGGCTTTCAGAGAGTCCAAGAATTTTAAAATTGTCTTTCCTGGATCTATTTTCCAAGACAGTTGTTTTTCTTGATGAGATAGTTCACACTTTCTCCTATATTTTCATTCTTTTGACTTTGTTTTATTGTTGCTATTGTTGTTGTTGTTCTGATGTCTCATGGAATTTTTAGCTTCTGCTTGGCCAAATCTAATTTTTAAGGAATAATTTCTTCAGTGAGATTTTGTATGTCTTTTTCCACCTGGTCAATTCTGCTTTTGTTCTTCAGTGAATTTTTTTCCCTTCCCTTTCCATTTGGCCTATTCTGTTTTTTAAGGTGTTATTTTCTTCACTCCTTTTTTTGGGTGCCTCTTTTACCAAGCTGTTAATTCTCTTTTCAAAATTTTCTGACATCACTCATTTCTTTCCCCATTTTTTCCTCTACCACTCTTACCTCTTTCTTTAAGTCTTCCAGAAATTCTTGTTGGGCTTGGGTCCAATTAGCATTTTTCTTTGAGACTTTGTTTGTAGCTATTTTCACATTGTTGTCTTCTTCTGAGTTTCCATCTTGGTCTTCCCCATAACCTTGGTCGTTTTTTATGGTCAAATTCTTTCATTGTTGTTGTTTGCTCATTTTTTTCCAGTATATTTCTTGACTTTGAATTTTATGTTAAAGGTGGTCTCTGCTCTCCTGTGAGTGTGGAGGCACTGTCTCAAGCTTCAGGCTGTTTTGTGATGCTGTTTTCAGAGATAGTTCTGGAGGTCTGAAAGTTTTTGGTGCTTCCAAGGAGATGTGTTTCAGGGTGGAATGTGGTCATTGCTTTCGTGGTCTGTGCTCTGATCTTTACCCAGGAAGGGCCCCTAGTCTCCTGAAGTCACAAGCACTGGTGATCTCTTTGCCTTGAAACTGTGACTTAGGCTCCTGCTCCCTCGTGACCAACACCCAATGTTCCTCCCCACCCTGGAACTATGACCCAGAATTGTGTATGGGCAGTGTCAGCTGCACCCAGAGCCAGCCAAGGGTTCCCTGTAGCCTCTTTTTGCCCAGTAGTTAGACCCCCTTACAGTCTCTGGGCTGAGAGAGTCTGAATCCACAATTGCTGCTGCTGCCGTGTGGAGCCTGGATAGTCCCCCCGGCCCCTCACACACTTTCCTGTTGACCTCTTCAGTTTTCTTAGGCAGGAGAAATATCCCAGCCTGGCCTTTTGCTGGCTCTGCTACTCCAAAATTTGATTTGAGGTGTTATTTTTAAGTTGTTTAGAGGGGAATGTTGGGGAGATCAGCTGGGTCCCATCATCTACTCTGCCATCTTGGCTCTGCCCCCTACCAGATGGTAAATTTTCTCTTCTTTATTTTTTAAGATGATTAACTGATGCTCACTTCTTCCTTTTCCTCTTTATCCCTTCATTTTGCAGAGGAAGAAGCTGAGGCCTTGGGAGGTTAAGCCTTGACACTTAGAGAACCAAAACTGAGCCAGGATTTGAATCTTGCTCTGCTTCTCCCACTGCAGCTTCCTCAAGGCCTAGAGCTAGGTCATGAAGGTTCTTTCTAGCTCTGTGTCCTATGAACACATTTGATTTTTATCAGGGCCACAGGTGTTTTGGTTATGGACATAGCAAGTGCTACCTCCAATCTCTAAGAGCATCCGCAATCTTTGCTTGGACCAGAGAGTTCCCATCGAGAATGATGCGGAGCTTACATTTCCTGTCCTGCAGCCAGTGTGGCGGTAGTAGATTGAGTTTCTCCAAAGCTGATCCTTGGCTCCTGGAGTCTGTGGTTCTTGTGGTTTGGGTCATGCTTTTGCTATTTAAAGTCTATAAGTCTATTCGATGATGAGGATCAATGATCAGCATGCTGACTTTGGAGTCAGAGCACGGTTCAAATCCCATGCCTTCCTCTTCACTAGTTTGTCACCTTGTAGCTCATTTGACTTCCTTGTGCCTCAATTTCTTCATTTGTAAAACAAGTCAAAGGGAATTGGACCTTCCTATTTGAGTCCTAAATATGGAAGCCTCTGAAGTTACCTCTCTGAGGCAGGCACTGTGCCAGGCAGGGATACAGGCAAAAAAGAAGTCTGCCACCGAGCCGATTGCATTCTACTAGGAAGCGGGGTGGGGGTGGGGTACAAAAGGGACAGCAATATGTTGATCCCAAATATAGACAAAGTTCTTTCATGAGGAGGAGTGTACTAACAAATGGGGGGATCAGGAAGGGAGTGGCCCTTGAGCTGAGACTGCAGTGTATCTAGGGTTCCAAGAGGTGGAGGTGAGGAGGGCCAGCCTTGGCAAATACAGGAGATGTAGGAGAGAACATTAAATAGGCCAGTTTTGGACTCTAGAGCATAGACCCATAAACCCCCATGGGTGGCACGATTAGAAGTCATTCTAGAATGATAAGTTAAGCTAGATTTGGAAAGATGTTAAAAGCCAATAGGAAACATTTGCTTTTTATCCTGATGGCCATAGGAAGTCCTCGAAGGTTCAAGAGGGAGGGGAGTGACATGTGCTTCAGGAAAGTCACTTGGACAGCTCGTAATCTGTGATTCTGTGAGCCTCTAAGGCAGCCAAGCCTGGTAGAAATGACTCTGCCCAGTTAGGAACTCTGCAGAAGATGATTGGTGAGGATGGGGAGAGCCTGGAGGCAGGAGATCTAGAAGAGAAGCTTGTTTCTCATATAGATCAACTCACCTCTCTCAGCCTTGGTTTCCTCACCAGCTAAATCAGATTCTTGCTCTCCCATGCTTTCCTCCTCCCTCAGCTCACAGGATGGTTTTATAGAAAACACCTTAGGTCCAGAGAGGTAGCAAGTGCCATGATCCTGATAATTGGATGTCAGGATCATGTTTCTAAATAAAATGAGCTTCCAGTCTCCCCTGGAGCTGTGAATGACTGTTATATTTGCAAGAAGCCTGGCTTTTTTTTTTTGTTTTAAGTTCCTCCTTCCCTTCCCCAATGTCTTCCTGCCCCAACTTCCAGGCCGAAATCGAAAGCATCCGAGATTATGGGACTCGTTCAGAATCACAGAGTAAAGAGCTGGCAAATGACCCGAATTCACTGGCGGCTCAAAACACTTCGGTCAGCTCCTTCTCTGGACAGCTGGGGTTCCACTGAGAATCTCTTTTCTTACTCTCCTCTCCAAGTTTAACAATGAGTGGAACAGTTGGAGGAGCCTAGGTCAAGGGCAGAGCATTGGGAGCTGGGCTGCCAGCCACGTTGGGGAGATGGTGGCTCTTCTTTCTTTGTAACTGATGGGAAGATTTTGCTTTCAACAGGGCTTGAAGAGAATCCTCAAGTGGTGTCCATTGTGAGGGAGCCAGAGGAAGGCCTCGGAGGGCTAACCTGCTTCTCCATCGAAGACTTCTTTTTCACCGGGCCTCCTCCTTTGGTCAAAGACATCATTGGTATGTACCAATTCCTGTTTTTACCCTTGGCTTATGAGGACATGGGGGTGGGATTTCAGGTACTAGGCAGTGGTCCTGGGCAGATGACTAGGAGAGGAGGCATGGCAAGGTGGTAGATGCTTTTTCTAAGGTTGAGATATGAAATATACAGAACCCTTGATTAATTCCTACTTTGAAGCATCTCCTCTCCTTGCTGCTAAATAGCTTCTGGCCATCCTCTCTGTGGATTTTCCCATGTGTCCTTGCACTCATATCTGTGAGCTGCCATTGCTGGAGCCTCCCCCAAGGCAAACATTTCAGGCCTGGCACCCGGAATCCAGGATCTCCAGGTTGCTTCCAAAGTTCACCTACATGAACTCCATTTGACCCAAGAATTCGTTTGGCCTCATTTAGGTCTGGAGTCCCACTGGGAGTCTGAAAACTGGTGTTTACTCACACACGTTGAACAGCTCCAATGGGGACCGTGGAGAGGGAGCTCTTGGCCATGTTGCTGTTTCTGTGATGGGTTTCCGTAAGCCTTCTTGTTGAATTGTCTGGTAATGACCTCATTGCTTGCTGTGTTTGTAAAAGAATGTACAATTGCTGCCAGAGACCCCTCACTAGGGAGATGGGAAACCAGCACTGAAAAGGAGGCCTGACCTAGATCCTGTGCCTGTACTGGGTGGCAGGCTCTCAGCCTTAGCATCTGCCTAGTGACTCACCCACCTTGCCTCCCGGCCACTTTAGAATTGTGAGAAAGAACCCTCTTGCATCCTACAAGGAAATGTCGGAGAAATTTCCTTTTCGCTCTGTCGTCCTGGGACTGAAGTTCAGAGGCCCGTCTGCCTTCCTGGGCTAATGGTGCAGCAGTGAGGGAGTTTGGAATGAGGTTTCTAGCTTTGAGCCCCTGACCCTCGGGTCACTAGGTTCTGGGAATGTCGGACAGCCAGTGAGACTCAAATCACTTGGGAAATAGCTTTGCTATATCTTTTTATGTTTTGGAGTGACATCAGAGTTGGGAAAAACCATGAGTCGCTCTTGGGTGAGTAGTGAAGATGACCACAAATTCATTGGAAATGCATAAGAGATAGCATAGTATAGCCAGAGGACCAGAGTTCAAATCCTGCCTCTGACACTTAATCTACCCATATCACTTGGACAAGTCATTGAGCCTGTCTGGGTCTTAGTTTCCCCTTCTATAAAATAAGTGGGTTGGAGCATCTGGCCCCTAAGGTTTATTATCCTACAAACTCCATGGAGGACATACATGCTGATTCCTAATGTTTATGTCAAGTAAGAGAGAATTCAGAAACTCCCTGTATTTCCCAGTTGCCAGACCAGAAAACATGGGGTTGACCCCCGCATGTGTACTAATGAAATGCACATGTTTCTGGGGTATAGTCATCACTTTTTTCTAGTTATTCTGGCTGCTACTATTACTTTTTGTGATTTGGTATACAATGGGGCCTTTGGACAGGTCCTAAGACCTGGTAGCTGGACTATGCTTGGTAAATGATGATCACCTTTTCTTCTTTTCCCTTTCTTGGGGCCGCTCCATCATTTAGAACTCTTGACTTCCAAATGTGTCCTTCTATTCCTTTGCCCTCTGACCCAAAGGGAAAAAAAAAGCAGCCAAAGAGGAGGAGTTGTAGTGATCATATATCCTAATTTTCTCATTTTTTAATTGAGGAAATAGGTCACAGAAAGATTTTCTCACAATACTACTACTATTTCGAATTCCAAGGGACTTCTTCACTCCTTTGCAAACAGTCCTTCCTTGGCAGTATGCAATACTAACATATGTATTTCTAGTACAGATATCCTGCACTGGTTAAAATAAATGTAAAATTCTAAGCTTGGGACCAAAAAATCAATTGCACATACTAAGATGAAGAAGTCTAGAAAATAGTTGGTGTGAACACAATGTAAAGATTTTAGGGGACAACAAACTCAGTATGAGATCTCCAGCTATGATTTCACGGCCAAAAGAGAAAGTAATCTTGGGCTGAATTAATCAATGGGTATTTATTCAGAAAGGCATCATGTTCAGAATAAGAGAGCTGTTGGTCTTATGGAGCTGTGCCCTGCTGAGACCTGACCTTTTGGGGCCTTGTGTTCAGTTCTGGGCACTCCCATTTAGACAATGGTAAGCTGGAGAGTGTCTACCAGAGGGTGACTAGTAGGTTGTAGGGACCTCGGGTTTCTTCCATGTGAGGATCAAGTAAAGAAAGTATAGATGTTTACCTGGTAGAACAGAAGTAAGAGAATATGATAACTGTCTTCAAGTCTTTGATAGCTGATTCACATGAAGTGCCTTGCACACAGTAGGTGCTTAATACATGCATGTTGATTTCTTTTTTCCCCACTTGGTCCCAGAAGCTAAAAATTAGACCAGTGAGTCGAAGCTGTAGGGAGTCAGATTTTGGCTTGATGTGAGGAAAACTACCCACCAAAGTATCTCAGAATGGAATGGGCTAACTTTCGGGAGGTAGTGACCAGTAGATATTGTCAAATGAAGGGTGTTGCAGATGGGATTTTTGGTCAGGGGAGGCCTCTGAGCTTTTTGTAACCTTTCAGATTCTGGGATTCTCTATTATGAAGGATACATTTTGGCTACCCTGGTCCCCAGTGATTACTCTCTTATTAGAATGTAGGCACCTTTGAGCAGGGATTTTAAAATTCATTCTTTTTCTGTTCCCAGTGCCTAGCACCATTCCAGGGCCTATAGTAGGTGCTTAATAAATGCTTATAGTTTGATTAGTCTCACATGTGGTCTGTGCTGTGCCAATTGACACTTGATTCTATGTGTTCTCATATTTCTTGTTGGTCCAGCTTGTTAGGACTTGTCTCCCCAACTAGTCCCATGCTTGTTGAGTTTGAAGATGATGTCTGTACCATTTAAACTCTTTTGACCTGCTTAGTGATTGGATACTCAGGGCACATAGTTGTAATTCTACCAGTGCATATAAATTGTTGGGTTTCTAGGGACAGATGAATGAACACTCCATTGTTTTGACTGACCTAGATTACCGGGAGCTTTGTAAGGTGTGTGTGTGTGTGTGTGTGTGTGTGTGTGTGTGTGTGTTGGGGGGTGTAATGGACCATATCATTATCGCATGCTAAGTACTCTGAGCCTCTGCAGTCATTGCAATAACTTGAGGAAGTCTTCACTGGGCACTTGGGCTTTTTGTCTTTAATGAACTGGGAGGCAAACACTAGCTTGTGGTCCTTCTCATCTAGTGATTTCCCTCCTGACTGTGAAGTGCTATATCTTCTTCAACTTTATTTCGTTATCTAGAAAAATGGAGTCAATTGTCCTGCCAAAGTACCATAAATGACAGTATTTAGACCCAAGTGAAAAATACTCTATCACCATGCCTTCCCCATGCCTTCATTTCCTCAACACCTTCTGTCTGCTCAACTCTTGTAGTACAGCAGAATGACTAGTTCCCTCTAAGCACCAAACACAGTGGTCTTTTCTTTTTCCTTGCTAGTCCTTCCTGGACCTTGCCATTTGCCCTGCTTCTGCCCCTGCCCATGAACCATCGCACCTTCCTACCTGCCGTGAACTGAACGTGGACTCGAGCCTTCCTTTATGTGTTGTTTCTCTTCATTAGGATGTGACCTCCTTGACAGCGTGTGTCTCCATTTTCTCTTTTGTATCTCCAGTGCTGGGCATGACATCTGAGTTTAATTAACCATTTTCCCTCTCCATTCCTTTCCTTGGGTTCTCTGCTGTTTCTGACCTGATTGGCCACTCTTTTCTCTTTCCTTCCTCAGCTTGGTTATGGCTTAGCTATGGTTATGATTAGTAGTCACCAGTGTTCCCAGATGAGATTTTCTTTCCCGTTCCCTTTCTCTGATGTCATAGCTAATCAGTGGTCATGTCCTGTCAACTCCCCCTTCACTCCATCTGGCCTGTGGTCCTCCTTTTTATCCCTGCTGTCATCACCCTGATATAGGCATTCATTGCCACCTTTAAGAACTAACGTAAAGCCGCTCAACACATCTTCTGAGCTCCATTTTTCTTCCCCCATGCCCTCTTCATCCCACCATACAGGACACCTCAACATTTCCTGCATCCCTCCGTGCTTTCTTGCCTCTGTGACTTCACTAATGCCATTCTCTATATCTCAAATGCTCTTCACTCCCATCCATGCCAGTTGAAATTCTTCCTAGCCCAGCTGAAATTCTGTGTCCCTTCTGAAGCCTTCAATGACACTCACTTCCACCAGCTCAGTCAATCCCCATGTTCAGTCTACTGGGAAGAGGTCTGGACATGGTGTCAGATAAACTGGATTCAAGTCCTGGTTTAGATACTTACTATTGGAGTTAAAAGTTTGAGTGAGTACTTTTCCTGGGCATCTAGGTGGTGCAGTGGATAGAGCGCTGGGCTTGGAATCAGGAAGACTCATCCTCCTGAGTTCAAATCCAGCCTCAGACACTTATTAGCTGTTTGACCCTGGACAAGTCATTTCACCCTGTTTGCCTCAGTTTCCTCATCTGTAAAATGAACTAGAGAAGGTCCAGTACTGCTGTCAGGAGGACCCCAAATGGGAGACTCAACAACATTTCTGAGCCTCTTTTTCTTCATCTGTAACATGAAGCATAGAGCTCTCTCTCTGTCTACCAAGAATCCAACAAATGAGAGATTATAAGAGGTCTTCCAAAACACCTGGTTTACCTTCCACCCAAGGGCTTCCCCCCCCCACCCCGCTGCCTCCCTGCCATGTCCTCAGAAATGAAAATCTTCTTTCTCACTGAGGCCAACCATTCCAGTGTTGATTCACTCTAATTAAGCATTTCCTTATGGTGAGCTGACATCTTCTTCCTTGTATTTTCTACTTCGTGGCTCTAGTCCTGCAATCCAGTGCCAGTAGAACAAATTCTTTTTCCTGAATGCCCTTCACTTACTTTAAGACTGCTATCATGTCCTCTCTAATTCATCTCTCCTCAAGATCATACGTCCTCAAGTCCTTCAGGGGATCCTTGGGTGATATGATTTCCAGGCCCCTCACAAGGTGATCACTCACCAGTGGATGGAAGTCAGTTCATTCATTTTTCAGTCAGACTCTTCAGGACTCCATTTGGGGTTTTCTTGGCAAAGACTGAAATGGTTTCCCACTTCCAGCTCATGTTACAGATGAGGAAACTGAGGCAAACAGGGTAAAGTGACTTGCCCAGAGTCACACAGCCAATAAGTGTCTCAGACCTGATTTGAACTCAGGTTCTCCTGACTCCACTGAGCCACCTAGCTGCCAATGGAAGTCAGTAGCTTTCTTCAGGGTCATGAAGAACTGAAGATGATAGGACTCCCAAAAGTCATCTGAGGAGGACAGGATTTAGTGAAGCTATTGCCTCTCTCAGTTTTATTTCTCTGCCTCTTTTAATAAAGGCAAAGATGACAGTGACCCTTTTAGCACACTTGTTAACTATTGTTGACCTTGCACATTCACCACAATCCTCAAGTCCTTCCATCTAATCATACTTCTACCATCTTGTACTTGTGACACTGATCCTTTGAACCCAGTGACAGGACTTGGCACTTATCCCTATTCAATTACTCCTTGAAAGGTCAAGATCACTGTTCCTGACTCTTGAGATCTCATTAGAATGAGCAGAGCTGATCCAGGGCATGCCTTGACTCTGCTCCATTCAGGTCATATATGCTTTCATCCAGTTCACTGATAAAAATGTTGAACAAAATTTGCCTAAGTACTGTATTGTGTTGTGAAAAAGACCTTGGTCAGCAGAAGTCATTGGTACCTCTTCTGGCCTTTCACAACTTTGCTAGTCTCTTATGGACTTTGGCATCTTCAGTTGTGGCATCCTTACTTATGAGTATGTATTCTACTCAAGGGTGAGGATGGAGCCCCCCTCAGAACATTCATTGGATTTCAGAGACAGAATAATAGATCTTCGGAATTGGTCCATCCAACCCCTGAATTTTGGAGATAAGGAAACTGAAGCCCAGAGAGTAGAGAGGACTTGCTCAAAGTCACACAGGTCGTAAGCTGGGTGGCTGAGATTTGAACCATGACCTTTGAATGGACTTGAGCAACTGGATAACTGTTTTCAATGATAATTAGAGATTTTCTACTTAGCCCTGGAGGGTACAAAGAGAAACAGTGGGTGGAAGTTGCTAGGAGACCAGTTCCAGATAAAAGGCAAAGGTAAAGGCAAAGAAAAAGAGAAAGGGAAACAGAAAAAAAGAAAAAGAAAGAGAAAGAAAGAAGAAAGATAAAGAAAGAAAAAAGAAAAGAGAGAGAAAAGGAAAAAGAGAGAGAGAGAAAATGTATATCATCAGGTAAAACTAGAGTAAGACATGTGCATCTCTTCTGGATATTGATATTTTAGAAATGTACAACAACAAAAACAACTGGTAAACTGAATTGAGCACATGACCCACAGAAGGATGAAGGGTGGCTATGATCCCTTAAAAGTCATGTCCTCCCTCCTGGCACTAGTCGACCAATCAGTATTTTAAAAGTGCCTACTATGTGCCAGGCAGTGGGGTTACAAAGACAAAAATGAAATGCTCTCTGCTTTTAAGCCACTTATATTCTTTACAGAGAGACATAGGGAAATACAAGACTTGGAAGGAGAGGCACTAGATTTAAGAATTTGCTGGTCTGGGGAGGTCTTGGGGAGGGACTTCTATCAGAGCAGATAGGCACCATCTTGTAGGCTCTCAAATTGCCTATAGAAGCATATCTGAATTATTTACAAAATGAATAAATCCAGTATTTAGCACAGTTCCTAGAGAATAGTAGGTGCTTTGTGTATATATGTGTGTGTGTGTGTGTGTGTGTGTGTGTGTGTGTGTGTGTGTGTGTGTGTGTGTATAGCACCTACTATTAAGTACACACACACACACACACACACATACATATATATAGAGAGATAGCCTGCTTCAATCTGTGTTCAGACACCGACAGTTCTTTGCCTGGGGTCACGTGGCATTTTTCATCCTAAGTCCTTCAGAGTCGTCTTGGATCATTGTAGTACTGAGAACAGCTAAGTCATCCACAATGCTCATGTTACAATACTGCTGTTACTTTGTGCACAGTGCATTTCGATCTGCATCAGTTCATGTAAGTCTTTCCAGGCTTTTCTGAGAGCATCCTGCTCATCATGTCTTATAGCACAATATTCCATCACAATCACAGACCACAATTTGTTCAGCCATCCCCAAATGATGGGCATTCCCTCAGTTTCCAATTCTTTGCCACCAGAGAAGAGCTGCTACAAATACTTTCTGTACATGTAAGTACTTTTTTTTCTGTTTTAATAAATATTTATTGATTGATAAATACAAGGCATTTTAGGGGTGGGGAGGGGAGGCACTAACAGCTGGGGGGGGAGCAGGAGCATCTTCCTATAGGCAGCAGTGTTGGAGACGAGCTTTGAAGGATGCTCCAGATTCTCAGAGGCTGAGGGGAGGGGAGAGTGCATTCTAGGCAGATGCTCAGCTTTTGCAGAGACAAGGAGGTGGGGGCATGGAATGTGGAGTGTGAAGAAGGAATAGAAGCAAAGCCTGTTTGCGTGGACAGTGAAGGGCAGTTAGACAAGGAGAGCCTCGCTGGTCAGATAGAGAATCAAGGCTCCTTTCTCTTATGCCTTTATTTCCCTCTGCCTCTACTCACTACCCTCCTCAGATCAGTTCAACGCTCAGAAGGTTTAGGACGTCAGAAGCATGACCATCAGAATGTTCACGGGAAAGGAGCTTGCATCAGCCCAGGGTCTGCCTTGGTCTTGAATGTTCTCAGGGGCACATGGTCAGGATGGACTGAGGTCTGAGCCCATTCGTTCTCATGTTCTGCCTGGCCCAGAGATCCTGGAGATCCTTGGGTCTGGCCTGGGGCCCCCCCTGATGAATCTGCCCACCTCGGAGGAATTGTGATATCCCCTTCTGGGAAACTGAGAGTGAATGTGTGAGGAGGGATAGGGGGTTCTGGCCTGTCCTGCCTTTACACTCTCCCAGCTGCTCCCTCACTTACACACCTGCTCTCTTGCAGCCACACCCTTAGGTGTTGGGAGGAAATTGTCGTGAATCACAGCCACACCAGAGCCCTTTGCCACCCAGACCACTGACTTCCTGATGATTTCTGCCCCTCCACCTAGCACAGTAACTGGAACAGAGTCCAGCCTCAGCATCTCTTCTGGTTAATCATTGACAGAGAGACATGGGATATTTCTTAAGAGGAGCATATCCTCCGAGTGCCAGAGCAGAGGAGAAGGGTGATTTTTTGGACATCCTCCTTAGCCTGCTTCTCCATATTTGGAAATGTTTACCCATTGCCCTGATCTATTGGGAGGGGAGGGGAGGGGAGGTGACTCAGGGTTGGGAAGGAGCAGGATTTGAATTCCTGTTTCCAGAAAATAGGGTTCCCCCCTCCCCCTTCCCCCTTGTTTTGGAGGCTGAGCAGCGAATGCTTGAGCCTTATCCCCTTCCTTCAGGACCTCCTTCCAATTATTTCTGCACGAGGAAGAAGGGCGTGTGTGAGAGGGATTCAGGGAATGAGGGAACACACCAGGGACGAGCTGCCTTGGAGAGTAAGTACACATGGATGGTCGGGGCTGGAGCAAAGAGGCTCCTTTTCCTCAGCTGGGTGGCTCCAGAAAGCCTTGGCCTGTCGGGAAAAACAGGACGTTGTTACTGTCTGCCCGGGGGTGATCGTTTGTTGGGTTCTGAGAAGAATGTTTGTGTGTGAGTGTGTGTGTGTGTGGACGTCTCCCCCCCTTGCCTCCCCACCTCTTCCCTTGGGGAATAGGGATGTGGCCAGGAGCTGGGCTTTTTCTGAGCAGGAATCATGTGTGTACATAAAGAAATGGAGTGAGAAGGTTCCAAGAGGCATTGTTGGAGTTGGAGGCATAGGGGTGGTTTGCATGTAGCTAGAGCAGCAGTGGTCACACAGCATAGCTTTGGGCTCAGAGCCCGTCCTCCACACCAGGCTTCGGGGACTTCTGGAGGCTCATAGGCTTTCCAGGAGCTGGGGCTCTACGGGGGCAGAGTCCTTGTGTTAGCCCTCTGGTGTGAGCAAATATTCAGCCAGGTTCTTGCTTTCAGAAGGCAAGGTTTCCTAGATCTGGCTGGCTGGGACCTTAATGGTCATTGGGTCCTTCCCAGACCTTTTACGGAGGAGGAAAGGGCTTCAGGGAGAGGGGACGGGGCTTGGCAGGTCTATCTGGGGGCCTGAGCTGGGCCACCACGCTGCATGTTCTCTGCCTCTGGGGCCAGGCAGGGGTCCCTCCATTCCACTCGTCCTCTCTGGTGACTCCGATCTCTATTGCCTCTCTTGGCCTTCTGGCTGTGGCTTCTCCGTGCCATCCCACCTGTCGCTGGTGCCTTGGCCACACGCTGTCCTTCGTGACTGGAATTGGCTTCCTCCTCACTTCTGCCATCCGGAGCTGCCTCCCGGGTGGGCACAGCATCACCTCTTACACAGTCTTCTCCCCCTCCCAGTTATTCAAACTGTCCATTCTGGGTATTTCTGCATTGCTGTTTGTGGACATTGGGTAGCCCAGGAAGCTCCCGGGGGCAGGGATGCATGTCCTTTCTTGTCTTTCTCCCCATGTCACGGGTTCAGTGCTGGGCACAGGGTGTGTGCTCCTGAACAGATGCTGGTGGACGCCTTTTGCTCTGGTCTCCACAACAGTTTTGAATGTTGGTGCGTGTGGGAGCCACTTTGGAATAGGCTTGCTGGCTCACCCGAGCGCTGCCTTCCTGGGACACACACCACGCCAGGGGAGTTTTCTGTTTCAGCAATGCAGCTGGAGTGAAGAGTTGTGTCGGCTGGGCATGGTCTCTCCAGTGGCCCTGCCAGGCTCCGCCTTTACCTCTGGAAGCCTGGGCATCTGCTCAGAGGGGGCCTCTTCCGGGCACTTGGCCATGGATTTTCTTTTTCACTTCCTTAGTGGGGGTGGGGTTGATGTGACCACAGAGGCCAGGGGGACCATCCTCTGGCAGGGCTTAAGTCTGAGAGCTCAGTTTTGGTTCTCCAGTTTGGTTTGAGATTGGGTCCGTGGTCCACTTGAAAAGTTTGGAAAGAAGAGTGGTGAAGGGCTTGTGTGGCTTGGGAGCATCAGGGGCAGCTGTAGGAGGCCAGAGAAATTGTGTGCAGATGCCAGGTAGTTCTGGTCAATCAGGAATGGCCTGTTAGCAAGAAGAGCCTTCTGTTCTTTGAAGCAATCTAAACTGGAAAGGTGTGAGTGCTGACTTCCTGGAAAGACTCCTAACAGAATTGGCATCACAGGACAGGGCTTCAGATCCCCTAGCTCTTTTTTTAACCTGCTGTGTGACCTTGGGTAAGTCATTGAACTTGGGGAGTCAGTAAGTATTTATTATGCACCCACTGTGTACCAGGCACTGTGCTGAGTTCTGGGAACACAGAGAAAGGCCAGCTCTCCAGCACTCATAGCCCGATGACAGTTTTCCCAGGCTTCACTTTCCTCTGACGTAAGAGGAGAAAGGTGATTTGGTGGCTTCTGGGGTCCCTTCCCACACCTGGTCTGTGAGCCTAACATCTTTCAGAGGCACCGGGAGGGGGCAGACCAGGAGGCAGGCATCATGACCAAGTGGACCCACAGCTCTAGCATGGCTATGTGTAAGGGGAGGAGTCTGGACACCTATCTCAGGGTCTGAGGAGCCACTGGACTTGTCCCTGAAATCCAACAGCAAAGGGGCGAAGCTGGTCAGGGTTGGGGAGGGGTGCATCTCCTCTGGCTCCCACTCATGTGGGGTAGGGTGAAGGTAGCTTTGGACTCGGAATCAGTGGACTTGGGCTCAAATCCTGTCTCTCCTGCTTACAATTTGGGCAAGTCCACTCGTGAACTCTCTGGGCCTCCACTTTCTCATCTGTAAAATGGACCAGCTGACCTCCAAGGTTCTTTGTCATTCTAACTAGCTTGGGGAGTCTAAGAGTCTGTGAAAGTCGTGTCTCTCTCTTCTGATGGTAGGATACCAAAGCAGGACCTGGAAGGCATTCTAGAAGTCACCTACTTTAAACCCTTCATTTTACAGATAGGGAGACTGAGGCTCAGGAAGAAATTGTAGATCTGGAGTGCTGAGGCCTTTCACAGTCCATCTAGTCCATTTCCCCTCTGCCTTTGTGCCTCAGCTTCCAGTCTTTTGTATTTGGCTGAGCAGGAGAAGGAAGGCAAATGAAGGCATAAATACAAGGCACAGTTTTTGAGGGCCGGGGGAATGAATGGAGGCACCAGTAGCTGGGGAGGAGGGTCAGGAATAGCTTCCTGTAGGTGGCAGAAGCCTCTGCTCTCCTGTCTCACACCCCCTTTGGTCTCAGTTCATTCTGATCCATGTTATAATTAGGTATGTGTGCTCCTTATCCCTGTACTAGCTTGTTAGAGGCAACGTGGCGTTGTGTAAAGAATGCTGACCTTGCAGGCAGAAGCCCCATGCTTGACTCCCATGTCACATGCTTCCTAGCTGGGTGTTTTCCTTCTCTGGGCCTCACCTGTAAATGAGGATGGGGTGAGGTGAGCCAGATGGCCTCGAAGGTCTCTTCCATTGCTGAGCGTCGGATCCTCAGAGTTGGCCACATCAGCACGGGATGTACTTGTCAGCGTTTGCTGCATTGAACTGTTGACTCTCCCAAAGCCACTCAGACCTTCCAAAGCAAGGAGGCTGGGAGCACCCCACCTCTCTTCTGGGCAGATTGATTGCAAGCTGCTTGAAGTTAGGGAGTATTTAACTCTTGGCTTTCCATATCTCCAGCGCTTGGCATTTCATCAGTGTTGATTGGATAAGTAATTGATTGCTACGCATCAACTTCTTTCACTGGGGAGGCTGGACAGATCTCCATGCTACCATTCCACCAGTCATTGCCTAAGGGGACAAAGCTGATGTTCTCATCCACCATGAAACTGCTAAAATTTCATCTAAGCTTCTTCAACACTGGCCATGCACCAGGACTCACTGAATAAGCAGGAATGGCTCCTTTGTCAGAGGATGTGAATCCCAGTTTCTGGCAAGGGAAAGTCTTCCAGACACTGTCCATTTGACCCCACCTAGCGTCTTGCCAAGTTTGGTTTCATTCCTCTGGCTTGGTGGATATGGGGAGAAAGGAGAAGAATCTGGCCCTGCAAGGTGGCTCTGTCATTGTGAGTGTGGCTGTCAACATTGGTGCCTGAACGTGTGCTGGTCTGCCTGGCACTGGTGTGCTGGTGAGCAGTGAGGGCAATACACCAGGTGCTGGACTGTCGCCTGTCCTATCTCCCGGCAGAAGAGTGGGTCCTCCATCTTCCTAAACCCCCACCTGATCCAAGGACTATCTTGGTAATAGATGGACCCTAGAGGTAGAGTCAAAACCAGATTTGGCAAATGAGCCTTGTTTGTTTGCTTGGCCCCTCCCTGAGGCCTAGAGAGGACAATTCCAGAAGATTTAAAAAAAAAAGTGAGAGTCGAGGGTGGGGACAGACCTTCAGACGCCTGTCTCTTGAACATTTTTTTTTCTCAAACAATCTTAGAATGTCAAAGCCAAGAAGGACTTCAGAGCCCACGTCCCCTAATTTTAGAAATGAGGAGGCCAACCAAGATCATGGATTTAGAACTGGAAGAACATGAGAAGCCTTCTGTGTCTGCCACACCTGGGCATGTCCTAGGCACTCAATAAGGGCATTTAGTTGATGGGGCAAGGCTCTGCTTCTCAGCTTTAGGCAAGGGATGACCCAAGGAGCCATGTTCCTGGTATTAGAGAGGATCTCATGGGCAAAGTCCAAATATAGGAAGGATTCTCCATCGGTGGTCAAGCTTTGCTTTTACTCTGGTAGGTGGTCGTGTTTGAAGATGACATTGTATTCAGGACACTGAACCCCTACTGCAATCTTGGACATCCTGAATAATTAATACTAATGACAATAATGATGGGGATAATAATAGTTGGCGTTTATACATCTCTTCAAGGTTTCCCAAGAGATGTACGTATATTATCTTATTTGACTGTTCAAGGAGGCTGACCCAGTGCTCCCAAAAGAAAAAGACTAATTCATGAAAAAGCTACAAATGGCCTGCAGGTGGATGGGTACCTCCCTGGTGCAGAGATCTTGGACACATGCTGAAGACGGTCACCGAGCCGCACCTACAGTTCTATAGGAGGAGGAGTGGAAATGGCTGTTGGAAAATCGCTTGATTTTTTCCCATGATCCCATTCTACTCCCTTTATTTTTGTCATGAATTTAACAAGTACTGACAATGAGCCTTTCTATATGTCAAAAATAGAAGAGAATTGTTTAGGAAACCATGAATGGTATATATAGTTTGATGTTTAAAAAATATGTAACGAATGTAACACAATCATGCCAGTGCTGCCCTGCTTTTCTGTGACCCCAGGAACTACTTTGTGTGTATTTTTTAATGTGTCATTACTCCCCCTGCCCCTTTTTTCTTCTTTTATTTGGTGTCATTACTACTACCTCTATAAATCTCACCCGTAGAGAAAAATAAAAGCTTTCCCTCTTAACAAATAAGAATCGTTAAGCCAAACAAATCCATTCATCGTGTCTAAAACTGCGCCTTTCATTCAGCACCTTGAGGTCATCACTGCTCTGCCAATAGGTGAGGGGCTTGAAGTGTCCTCTTTCTTCCTGAGCCATGGTGGTCACTGTGTCCTTCAGAGTTCTTAACTCCTGGACCACCATTTAAATTTACAGAACTGTGGTTACTGCACACCTTGTTTTCCTGCTTCTATTCTCTTCCTCCAGCATTGGCCCGTACACGTCTTCTCAGCAGTCTGTGAAATCATCTTTCTTCCCCTTTAGAGCAGCGTGAGGGTGGAACGAGGTGGCCAGAGTCTTAGCCTCTTCCCACCGGTGCCCAGACTCTCTAGGACACGATCTTCCATCCTCTGGTCCTGAGTCTCCTCTTAGGCGGGCAGGAGGTAGGCTGCAGCATCTCCCCAGGCTCTCTCTGCCTCTCATATTCTGCTGTGAATGAAGAAGAATTTATGCATTGCCCCTACTATGCGTCCAGGTCCTGAGTGTAGCTAGAGGGGGACCAAAGACAAAACTGAAATGGCCTCCCCTCCCAAGGGTCTGGGAAGCCACTTTTTTCTGCTGAGCATAATTATTGTCCCTACAGCTGTGCCCCCGACAGGTTTCAGTCTCCAGATTTTTCTTCATTCAAGAAGATGCACTTTTTATTTTAAAGGAAAGCTATTATAGACATTTTCTGAAATATAAAGGGGGGGAATAAATGAATTTTAAATAGAAAACAAGCAGTTACATTACATATAGCATTTAATTCTCCTTGGAATTTTAGCCTGGAATTGGAGAGCTCTCTAGCAACTGGTAATTTAGGTTGCATTTGGATTCTGTTAATTGGCTGGCAGTAGGTTGGTTGGGGGGGGGGCTCTGCCTGTCTGTCTGTCCACGAGGCTCTTCAGGATTTCCTTTGTGTTTGACTGTGATTTCTTTTCATGGGGAATAATTTTATTAGAGGAGAAGCTTGTTATGGAGGAGAGGGATCACTGTAAGCAGGGTTGAGGAGAAACTGGGGAGGAGTTTGTCTCGCCAAATACCCCGAGTGCCAAGTCTGAAGGCCCTATTTATTTTCTTCTGGGACAAGACAACAATTATTTATTAAATGTTGACTGTGTGCTAAGTCCTGAGGATATAAATACAAGCAAAAGCAAAAAAGAAATACTTCTGTCTCTAAGGAGCATACATTCTAATGGGGGAAGAAAACCTAAAGGGAAACTGAAAAGGGGAGGTGATGGGAGAGAATCATGCTAGAAGCAGAGCTAGATCCCAGGACCCAAGACTCTTCCCTTGTGCAGGAATATGGTTGTGAAGCCTGGGGAGTCGACAGTGGAGCCAGGAGGGGAATGGTGGTTGGCTGGCCTGGGCCCTTCCCTGGGAGGAGCTCTCCAATGGGAGAAAGAAGTGATATGCCAGAGGGATGTTCCAGGTCTAGAAGGCTACGGGGGAAGGTGGATATTCCAGGATGAGGAGGTCCTGGGCATTGTGGGTATTTCCTGGGTGAGACAGCAGGCCTGAAGGGGAAAGGGTCCTGGGGAATCTTCTCTTACTCTGTGCTGTCACAGGCTGCATGCATCCCCTTACAAAGACCTCTCTTTGGACAGCAGATGAGGTAGGGCTTTGGAGGGGGAGTATCTGTTGGATCTTCCCCCCATTCCTAAAGAGAGGCATCTTCTGGGCACCTCAGCTTTTCTCTGCTTCACAAGCTCCAGAATAGGGTAGCTTTCAATTGCCCCTGACTGTCCAGCCTTCAAGACACTCAGTGCTACCCTGCCTCCCGGATCAGTGAGGCAATCATAGGATCGTGGACCTAGGGGGACCTCAAAGTCCATCGTCCATAGTTTACAGATGAAGAAGCTGAGACTAGGGAATTTAAGTGAGTGACTCATCCAAGGTTAAGGAAAGACATGTCAGAGGCAGGATTTGGATGCAGGTCCTCTAGCCCAGAGGTAGCCCTTTCTCTGTTGGACTTCCCTTTTTGGTCCAGGTACCACTTCGTGCACTTGGGCATCAATGCCAGTACTGGTTTATTTCAACAGGATTCTATATTAGATCCCAGCCCTTCCCATGTGCCCAAGACTACTCCCCTTAAATAAGCACCATCCTACCCCTCCATCCGTAGAACTCCTCCCATTCAGCCTGGGCCAGGGGTTTCTAAGCTCCGACAGCTTCTTTGTGTTCTGACAATCCCCATGCTCTTAGCTTAGGATGATAGGAGAGGAACAGCAGTGGGGGCCAGAGACCTTTAATGGCGGCCCTTATGGGGAGCTCTCCTGCCTCGTGGCCATTTCCGGACCTTGCCACCTACACTTGGGTCATTTTCATCCCCCTCCCACTGGAACCTTGGCCTCTACTAGATGAGGGTGGCCTTGTCCTACCCAGAACCAAACCATCCCTTCCTGTCCATTTCCAGTCCATGCTGCTGGTTTTCCTTTATGTGCTATCTTTCCCCATTAGAATGTAAGCTTCTTGAGGACAGATATTGTCTTGCTTAACTTTTATTTGTACCCCAAGCCAGTGCAGGGCACTTAGTAAGTGCTCCATAAATACTTTAGCATTCCTGTCTTTGAATGTCTCCCTACCCCAGTGAGACCCAGGAGCTGGTGGGACCCTAAGCCAGGGCCCACCTTCTGTAGGGTGAGCTGGCTGCCTCTGACACTCTTGACATCCCATCAGAAAGACGCTCTTATTACCTGGGAACCAGATGGGCAGAAAGAGGCTTTGGACGACTGGTGAGTGAGAAAGAAAAGAAAAGAAAAGGCACCTCCCCTGCTGTGCCCTCTGTGACTCATTTTCTGGCCTCCGGGAGAGGGGGTGGGGTGGGATTCTTCCTGTTCCAGGTGGCTTTCCCTCATGGTAATCTAGCTGCTGGTGCTGTGGGGCTCCTGCTCTTATAAAGCACTTCACGGGAATGAGCTCGTTTGAACCTTTCAGCAGCTCGGGGTGGTTGGTGCTAATAGCATGCCCATTTTACAAATGAGGAAAACCAAGGCTGAAGGACGTCGAACACCTTGCCCAGCATCCCTCGGCTAATCCATTTCAGTGGCGGAATCTGACACCCCCTCCTCCACCATCATCCTGTTTTCTTCCCTGCCGACACGCCTCTCTTTCGGGGGGCAGAGACAGGATCTGGCACTGGACCTGCGATTTTGTTAGGTTGGGAACGACCAGATTAAGAAACAAATCCCTTCTCCCTGCGCCGGCTGACGTCTGCTTGCCGCTTAGTCTCAGAGAGCGGCCCAGAGGTTAAGTTTCTTGTTCAGTCGCCTGACCCCAGCTTGTGCCTGTTTTGAGGCATGCTCTATCCGCTGGGTCAGGTTGCGTGTCATCTGGATGAGATAATCACTATTTAGTTCCCCCTCTTTACCAAGTAAGCTCCCTGAGGGCAGGGACTTTCATTGCAGGCAATGTGTGTTTAATCATTATTTGTTGAATTCAATCAGTTATGCATTTATTTAGCACCTGCTGTATGCCAGGCGCTAAACCAGTGGCGGCTTTTCTCGTAGGTCTGATGTCCTTTGCTTGCATTAAGTGGGATGAAATCCCCAAACTCCCCCTCTCCTTCCTCCTGTCCATATGTGGTTCCCGTGCAGGTACTCTGAGCAGTAGTTCAGCCTAAAGTCGACCCGGATTAAAACGAACAAAGAAGCCATCTTCCCGTCTGAGCATCTGGAGATGGAAAGAGGCTTCTTCAGAAACCAGTGAAGCTCAGCTCCTCCGAGATCTCCCAGAAGCTCGGGTCTGGATGCCCCGGTTTACTAGATAATCTCATCTCTTGCCTTGAGGCTGAGCTGGGCCCTTCAGGAGTCAGGAAGGAAATTGTTTTCCCCTGTTGACATCATGGCATAATTGGATACTCTTACCAGGGTGGCGTTTCTTTTTAAAAATTTAAATATTTCCTCTTTTTGTCCTTCGAAGCAGCAGGTATTGGTTTTTTCCGGAAGCAGTTTCTTCTGGCAGAAGCTAATTTCCTAGTTCTTGAGGATTATTAGTGAGTCATGTGGCTTTCCCAGGTTATGGGGCCATCTGGTTCAGACTGTGCTTTGTAAACTGAATGAGCCTAAAGACCATGAAGCTGAGAACTGGGTGTAGGGACCGGAGAGGGTGGGCCTGGAGAAGAGAAGGGGGGGGGAGAAGAGGAGGAGAAAGCCTGGACACGGGGAGGTGGCGGCTGTCCTCGGGTATCTGGGGGGGAGGGATGGGGCTGGTTCTGTGTGTTGGGGAGGTGGAATTGGGAGCCGTGGTTAGAAGATGCCAAAGAAGCAGATTTAGATTAAATATCAGGAAAATATTCCTTACAGTTAGTGCCATCTGAAAGTGGGAAAGGAGAAGGAAAGGGAGGGGGAGGGAAGGGAACGCCCCTGTAAATAGTGCCTTCTGGGTGCTGTGCACTTTACAATCATTAGCACAGCTGATCCTCACAACAACCCTGCAGCACAGGTGATATTATCCCCGTTTTACAGTTAAGGAAACTGAGGCAAACAGGTCAAGTGACTTGTCCACAGCTAGTACATGTCTGAGGCTGGATTTGACCTCAGGCCTTTCTGACTCCAGGTAAAGTATGACATCCCTAAGGAGAATGCTGGGTTTTGAGGTAACCTTGGAAGCTTATGGTCTTTGTGACCTAGGGCGTGTCGCAGCCTCCCTGGGCTTCAGTTTTCTCTCATCTATAAAGTGAGGGGGCTGGTTCAGATGGCCTTGGAGGTCCTTTCCAGCTCAAACTGGATGATCTTGCGATGTGAGCTGTCTCAAAGCTAGCTGGCTGCCTCAGGAGCTGATGAGGTCCCTGTCCTGGGCATCTTCACGCCTGGCTCGATGACCGCCTCTCTGGGATACTGTTACAGGCAGTCTTGTGCAGTGGGGGTCCCCTACATGACTACTGAGGTCCCATCTGTCTCTGGCAGGCTGTGATTCTAGAAAAATAAAAATGGTATTAAAAAAAATCCTTTAAATTGTCCCATAGAGCAATGGAAACTTTATTTTCATGTGAACTGTTTTGGTGATGATAGCACGTTCCTTTCCTGAGCCCCCCAGCAGCTAATGCTCTGACCTGCCTTCACTTTCCTGTCTCAATGCTGGATTCTGTAGGAGCTCAGCTCCTTGATAGGTGAAAGATTCTTCAGGCAGCTAGCAGTGAGGCTGATTTCATCATCCCTTACTCATTAGGACCTAGTGATCTCGCAGTAGAACTTCAGTACACTGAACTGGGCCTTAGGTGCCCTCTGGTCAAATCCTGCCTTTTGCCTCAATTTCCTCATCTGTAAAATGGGGATAATAATAGCAACTCCCTGTCAGGGTTGTTGTGAGAACTGAAGGAGAATAATTGGAGGTGCTTGGCACACAGTAAGCACTATATAAATATTAGCTCTTCTTTATTTTGGGCATGAGGAAGTGAGGGTCAGTCTTGCTTCAAGTCACGCAGGTGACCTCAGTGGTGCCTGAACTGAAGCTGTACTATGTCCAGTTCAGCACTCCAAGTGCCCAGGCAAGGCTGGAAGTGGCCAAGTCCATAGAGGGTGATTCCTCACCTGGAAGTTCCCCGCTGATGAAGTCACATGTTTGGTTTCTATAAGGAAGGAAAACAGTCCCAGCTGATGATACTGAGAAGTGCCACCTAGTAGGGTGTTCTGTGAGACAGGCTGACCTGTAGGTAGAAAACCCCCAATGGTTACGGGTTTACTTTTCACCAAAAAGCTAAAAACTTTCATCCCTCCATTTATTCTTGCTTCTTCCATGTACAACGGACAGAAACAACTATTTTACAGGTCAGGAAACTGGGGCACAGATTGGTGAGGTCACGTACTAACTCCCCGTCTGAAGCCTGACTCGCAGATGCCCCTCAGACAGAATTATGTGCCTGGCTCTGTGCTCCCCTACCACAGCTCCTCGGTGGTGTTTCCAATGGTGGGTATCGCAGAGATGGGTGGCTTGGAGATGGCCAAACAGCTTTCCTGAATTTGGGAGAGTCCCCCAGAAAAGGCGTGGAGCTGCTTCCTAGAGCTCCTGGCCAGGGAGGAAGAAGGGAACTCCCAGAGAGATTGGTTGACAGCATCCTTTTTGGAGCATTCCCAGCAGGGCTGGGAGGGAGTTGTAGCTGTCCAGTGGAACCTTTTATTCAGTAAATTAATATTTCAAAGGCCTTCTCAGATGGAACATCTGATCATTCCGGTGGCCTCTTTTTTTAGGTGGCCTCTTGCGTTCTGGAAATCTGCTCATCTGCTAACAAATTCGTCACGTGGATGTTAGTAAATGTGTGGGTGTGACTTGGACCTCTGCACCCCCTTCAGACTGCTAAAGGCAAAGTATTTAACTTTGTGCTTTATAAGATTCACTTCTAATTTTGATAAAATTTTGGAAGAGAGGAGGCCGGCTTAGCAGGTGGTGCTTAGCACAGAGCCTGGCACATAGCAGGTGCTGAATAAATGTTTATTGATTGAGCAATAGGGGGCTGCCCATAGGAACAGGAGGGAGAATCACAGGATCTGCCATGCTGAATGTCCAGCTGGAAGGGACCTTACCGGCCCCCAGTTTAAAGATGATGAGTCTGAGGTCCAAGAGCTCAGTGACTGGCCCAAAGTTACCCACACAGTAAGTGAGATGGAATTTGAACCCAGTACTTCTGATACCAAATTCAGCTTTCTTTTCCATTGTACATCTGGACTCAAATTTTGACCGTTTCAGCTGTGTGTCTCTGGGCCACTCAATAGGTCTATGAGGAGTGGACACAATTATCAGCGAACGAGTTTCCAGTCTGGAAGCCCCGACATCGTTGAAATCACAGGGCCAGGCTCCTCTTATTGAACTATTTGATTCTTTGTTTGGACACAAGTTTAGGTCCTATTGGGCTTCCTATTATTACCCCTGACAATAACAGAAATTTTCTCTTTTTGCTATTTTGGAAGGAATCCTTTTACCTTCTTTTACATAAGCCCCACAAAGGCTGGTGTTTATTCCGCAGCTGGCTGCAGCGTTTACTAGGTGATTTACATACATTACCTCCTTTAAGCCTCATAACAAGGCTTTGAGGTGCATTATTATTAGCCCCATTTTACAAATGAGGAAGCTGTGGGTCTGGCCCACAGTCGCCCAGCCGGCAAGCTCCAGCGCGCTCCCCGCTCCTCTTCTTGCGTTGGTCCTGTTCACTCCGTTTATGGGTTCTGTGTCTTCTCCCAGCCGGGAACCCTGGGTTCTGAGCTCGTGCAGAAATCGGTGTTTATTTGGCTTGGGCTGCAGACTCTCAGAGATATGAAGACGGTTCCCATTAAGTCCCGGGAGCTGATATAAGCAATTACTTCTTGCCTGATTGACAGCGACAGACACAAACCTGTACCCGACACTTTCGAAATGAAGCCAAAGTGGGGGGAAAGGCATTTTTAAAAGCCCACTGATTTTCCCCCCATCTTTCCTCAAAGCCCTTCCCAGAACATTCTCTAACAGATGATTGGCATTCCGGAAAAATACAAATCATTTTAAAGAGAACTGATGTATTGGAAGCAGTCGACAAGATTTGGAGCCATAACTCAAGCTGACGGCATTGATTGAATATCTTTTGTTGCTCAGTGTTCCCAGCCATACGTGACTCCTCTTGCCCCTGCTTGGGGTTTTCTTCGCAGAGATACTGGAGGGGTTGGCCATTTCCTTCTCCAGCTCAGTTTATAGATGAGGAGACTGAGGCAAACAGAGGGAAGTGACTTGTCCAGGGTCACACAGCTAAGAAGTGCCTGAGGCCAGAGAAAATTCGGCTTTTTAATGTCTTCTGAAGGGTCAGGGGTGAGGGTGCTGGGCACTGTCAGCAAGGATGCTATTGAGGAGTGCTTGGGTTTAATTATCCGTGGCTAGGTTGGGCCAGCCACCATCACACAGCCCCGGAGGCCATCCTGCCCAAGCCCTGTCTGACCAAGCAGGACAAGTGGTCATCCATCTTTTGCCTGATGACCTTGAGGGAGTGGGGATTCGGCCTAGGCCATTTTGGAGAGCTCTTTTTGGGAGCAAGTTTGGCCTGACCTTAAGTTTGAGCTGGACCCTTTGTATCCTGTCTTCCAAGTTCCTGGTTTTTTCCAATTAACACGTTTACCTCTTTACGTAGAGTTCTGAAGGTAGGACTGGAAGGGGCCTCAGACGCCATTGAGTCTGACCCTTTATTTTACAGACTCAGAAAGGTCAGATCACCTGGTTAGGCTCTAAGACTGGATGGGACCTTTGAGGTCCCCTGATCCAGTGCTCTTGTTTTTCAGAGGAGAAAACTGAGGCCCAGAGGCCTCTGTCCCCTCTGAGGTCAGATGAGTGGCAATTGTAATTGCAATATGTATGTAAATAATATATTATATATTTATAGTAACATATACATAGACACACAAATGAAAGCCAGCGTGATACGGTGTCAGACAGCTGGTTGCAGAATCGGGGAACTTGGGGCTTCGATTCTGCTTCCGACCCACGTTCTGGCTAGCGTCGGGACCCTGGGGGAGAGACCAGACTGCCTAGTGCTTCTGGCAGCTCTCTGAAGCTGCTGTGCATTGGCAGAGGGAGTTTCCTCAGAAGAAGGTTCTTACACACCAATCTGGACCCCAATCCTAGAATTATAACTGGCATTTGTATGGCATTTTAAGGCTTGTAAAACACTTTGCACTCAGTTTCTTTTCTGATCCCAACGCTAGCTCTGAGTGCTATTTCCTTCTGATCTAATGGTCTCCATTTCAGAGGTGAGTGAGCAGCCTCAGAAGCATCATGGGGATTGATGGTTCAAGCACATTTTCCCCCTCACCACCATTACTACAAGAGTCATCTCTGTTGAGTGGAAGAGGAACCCGAGAGAGAGAGGTTCCATGACTTGGCCAAGGTCACTGTTAGGTGGCAGAGCCTGGGTTCTCCTTCAGCTTCTCCAGAGCCAACGTGCTTCCCACCGTGTTTGCAGTCACCCTGATGGCCTCAGGGGAGAAGCTTTCACCTTTCCACACCAGCCCCAGCTCTTGCTCAGCTGCTGGCTCTGTAAAAGGGGCAGAGATGGTGCATGGCCCTGTCGTTTCCGGCTCCCTTACAGAGAACCAGACAGGCTGTCTTGTGGCATCTCCTACGTGACATGCAAAGGTTTTCAGAGTGATACCCCAGAGGCCTCACCCCATTCTCCTGGGATTGCATGGGTAGAATTGATTAAAATATCCCTATCTCTAGTTATCTATCTATCTACCCCTTTCACTTGCTTCCTAGACTCTTCCAAATTCTTCCCCAGTTTATAATCTTTCTAAGAGGGATGCATGCGGGTCACCCCCACTCCATGCCTCCCTGAGTAGCCAGAGGGCCTGGCAGACCAAGCCTTGCTCTACAGCTCCCATGTCATAAGTTCAAGATTACAGCCTGTTCCCATTTCCCAGTTATAACCCATTTGTGTCCTAAGTATAAGTGACTGGAAATCGAGTCCTTTGGTCAGCAGAACTCTTGAGTTCTGTGCTGACTAAAAGGAAGGGCTTTGAGTGCTGGAGCTCAAACCTGATCTTGTCCTTCAAGCATTTACTGAGCCCTGACTATGAACCAGGAACTGCGCTGGGTCCATGGGCTGCAGAGACAGTGGGGAGATGGTCCCTGCCCTGAAGGAGCACAGACAACATATGCACGTTTAGGTGTATACAAAATGTATGCATGGTGGCCATAGTGGGTGGGCAATTGCATTAGTGAGGGGTCAGGAAAGACTTTCTACAGAAGATGGTGCTGAAGGAAATCAGGGATTCTGAGAGGTGGAGAAGGGCATGCAGAACAGCATGGGCAAAGATCCGGAGGTGGGAGATGGGGTATTATGGATGAATAATGAGCAAGTAGCCCAATGTGGCTGGACCATCAAACATGTGGAAGGGAGGCAGGTGTGAGAAGACTGGAAAGGAAGGATGGATCCCGGCCGTCAAGTTTTCAGTGGCAGACAGAAGAGTTTAAATTTGTCCTTGGGGTAACAAGGGAGCCACTGGAGCCTGGGCAGGGGGGTAACATGCTCAGACCTGGGCTTTACAAGGCCTTCTTGCCCAGCTGCCATTGTAGCTCCAATCTCATGGGACTCAAGACTCTTGTCTTTTCAGTCCTTGATTGGTTGGACATTTCAGTGTTTGGTTGACTTATACCATGCTCTGAGACTACGGCAGAGCCTCTGTGATGTCACCCAGGAATGATAGGAAAGTTAAGTAGGCTCTAATGTTCCTCCCATGCTTGTCAGCTAGGACCTGCTCATTAAGGATGGGAAGCTGACCTCTGCTTCCCAAACCATTAAGGGGAGCTCTTTCTATGAGACCTAGTGAGAGTCACGAGCTGTCCTCAGATGAATGACGACTTCCAGGAGTGGGGCCCAAGTTTGTAGGGAGATTCTTGAATTTGCTGTTTTATGCAAATTTAGGGACTGGCCACTTGAATCCTAGGGTCCAGGGTCCAGACCTTTCTGCTCTCAAAAAGTGAGGGTGGCAGCTATTAGCAGAGATGAGGATTAGGGTACTTTGCTGCTGGGACATTGCAGGTGATGCAAATCAAATTCACCAGGCTTAAAAATAAATAAATAAATCCCCACTGGTAAGTTATATTTAGGGTTTCTATAGCCACGTGTGAATGGGGCTGAGAAAAGGAGCAGATTTGGTCTTGAGGGTTTTATGCAAGCTTCAGAAGGCCAAAGCTGACTCAGAGTGTACTGTTTTCTATAAATGATGCTCAGCTTTTCACTGTTTCTGGCTGGGGCTCCTCCAGTTACTGAGGATGGCGGCTTTGGAGTCATCTTTAATTTTGCCCTCTGCCTCCACTCCTCCCCTGCCCTTTAACCCCATCCAATCAGGGGTCAGGTCTTACATCCAACCTGTCTCCTTGGCATCCTTCATGTTAGCCCTCTTCTTTCCCCAGCTCAGGCCATCATCCCCCAGTGAACCAAAGCCTTCAAAGGGCTCCATGTCCACGTGTCCAGGCTCTGCACTCTCCAATCATCCCTGCAATGCCACCCAAAGGAACTTGTTTCCTAAAACGCGAGTCGCACTGTGCTTGCTCAAGAACCTTCACTTTCTCCCTGTTGCCTTTGGAATCAAAGTTAGTCTTCAACCTGACACTTAATGCCCATCACAATCGGAATCCAGCTTTCCTTTGCAGGATTGGGCATATTTTTCTCCTCCATGTGTCCACTCTCCAGCAGGACTGACCCACTTCCTTTTCCTCAGAGTCATCTTGGGTTTCTGCCCAGGTTGCCTCCACTTTCTCCTCTGTGAGAGCTGCTTCATCTATGCTCACACTGTCAGAAACTGCGCAGGTCTCTTGGAGAGCCAGCGCTGAAACCTGGGGAGCATCACTTATGTTCCCTCCCTCTGGTCCCAGAAGGAAATGTGTTTCCCCTGTGTCTGTTTCCACAGAGAATTTCCTTCTGAAGAAGCATGGTTCTCAAGAGTCTTAGCTCAGGAGAGATGTCTGCCTCTCCTAGTGTTGTTATTTTCAGGGACAAACTTCCCCCTGGGGATTCTCTCTGAAATGAAACAAATGTCATTTTATGGTGGCTTGGTCCCAGATTGGCTGCTTTGGCTCCTGGAAACTGGAAGGGACCAGTTGCCATGAGGTTCAGTGCCACCTTCGGACAAATGGCTGCTTGAATGAAGACAGGTGTTGGTCTTGTCCTCTATGACAGTAGAAGGTGAGGAGTGTTGTAATTATTGATTCATTGGCCAAAGCTGGCTATGAAAACAAATGACAGGTTTGGAAACAGACTTAACCCAGCATGTAACAAGTTCTATGCTCGTTGACTGCTGCTTATCACTTGGCTCTTGGGCAAAGAAACCTTACTCTTGTGTCCCATTTTCACCTTCTGCTCCCTGGTTCTTTTTCCTAGCTGAGGTGATGATTCACAAATTCACCAATGCTATGGGTAGAAAGGGGCCTTCAGTGGCCAGGTAGTTTCTGGGTTCTTAACTTTTTCAAAAGGGGAGCTAGGTGGCACATTGCATAGAGAGCCTGGGCCTGGACTCGAGGAGATCTGAGGCCAAACCCATCCAGCTGTGTGGCCTTGGGTAAGTCATTGAACCTGTCTGCCTCTGTTTCTTCATCTGCAAAATGAAGATGATAATAGTAACCTGTTAAGGTTGTTATGAGGACCTATAAAATGCTTTGCAGACCTCAAAGTTCTATGTGAAAGCTAGCTATAAATATTAGTGGTGTTGTAATTTTGGCAGTTTTATGGCGACTATGGACCCAGTTTCAAAATAATACTAGCAAATGCATAAAATGAAATACTTAGAATGACAAAGGAAACCAATTATATTGAAATTGTGTTATTGAAACATGAAATAAACAAATAAACAAAATCTCCAAGTTTGTAGCTCTAGGGGCCAGGCAACTCCATCCTCTTGTTCCCAAAGGCCTGTAGTCTCACTGACAAGGGCTCTTCCATCCCTGGTATGGACAGGTCCACAATGGGAGTCCCCAGCCTCCCGCAAGGGACCTCTTTCCCTTTTGGACATTTTGATGACATCAAACTCACATTTTTAAAGAATTAATTTATTTTGATTTATCAACATTCACTTTCATAAGCTTTTGAGTTTTAAATTTTTCTCCCCTTTCCTCCCCACCACCCTCCCCAAGAAAGCATGCAACTTGATATAGGCTATACATATACATTCCTATTAAACATATTTTCACATTAGTGATGTTGTGAGGAAGAATTAGAACCAATAGAAGGAACCACAAGAAAAAGGAAACAAAACAAGACAGAAGAAAAAAAAAAGAGCAAATAGCATGCTTCGATCTGCATTCAAACTCCATAGTTCTTTCTCTGGATGTGGATAGTATTTTCCATCATGAGGCCTTTCTAGATGTCTTAGATCCTTGCATTGCTGAGAAGGGCTAAGTCTATCAAAGTTAGTCATCCTACAATGTGGCTGTTCCTGTGTACAACATTCTCTTGGTTCTGCTCTCTTCACTCAGCATCAGTCCATACAAGTCTTTCTAGCAAACTCACATTTGTCACCCTCCCTCCATCATTCCCAAGTCCTGCCCCCAGGCACCAACCTCACTGGGCTCATTTTCCTTCAGCCACTTGTAGACAGTGGAGATGTCCCTCCCATGCCTCGGTGCCCAAGGAAATGTTTATCAGCTGACTCTCTAGATAACAAAATGTATGCATGACCCATTTAAATTTAATTTACATTATTAACATTTTCTCCATCCATTTCTTAGATCTCTACAATCAATCCAGTAGTAAGTTGAGCCATAGAATTGATTTCCAAAGTGTAAATGCTCACACTAAAAATTTAAAAATCAGCTCTTGTGAGCTCCCCCTCTGCTCTGAATTCTCCTCTTCTCTGGGCTAAATACCCCAATTCCGTCATGTAACATGAAGTCAGAACCCTTTAGCGTCCTGGTTATCCTCTTCTGGGCATCACCAACATCTTTTCTGATTTCAAAATACCACCTCTTTTCTTCCACACTCACCTGACCAGGCACATATGGAGAGGAGTTGTGGGCATGCAAAGTCGGACCAGTGATGACAACTTAGGAGGCAAGGCCCTCCCAAGGCCTGGGAGAGTAGTGCCTGTTGTCTTGAGCTCCATTTCCTTTTGGAGAGCTCCAAGTCTTAGATCAGAGGAAAGGAAGAGAATGCTTTGGGGATGGCCGCTGTGAGCTCAGGACAGATATGAATTGTTCCCTACTTTTCCCTACCCTGCAGCTGCTGAGCTGACCACATAGTGTGTTTTGTCTAGTACTCATTGGCCCCAAGTGGTGGTTGTTAGGCATTTTGCATGTTTGATTTTTGCCATTAAATAAAAGCTCTATGGACAAGTGATTTCCCCATATTTCATCAGTGTCTGGGTCCATACTGATGTTGGCCCTGTCTCAAATAATTCTTTTTTCTAGTTAATATTATTGATGGTGGAGATAATGGGAGCTTCCTAGTTCAGTAAAGAATGGGTCATTTTTCTCTCCTTGGCTGCCTTTTTTCTAATGGTTTTGTGCTGGTTGTAAAGTGACTCAGCGGCTGATGGGAGTTCAGGGTGTGGCTGGCTCCAGAATCAAGGAGGGAAGGAATGGACTCAGCTTTAACACTTGGGGATCGTATGAAGAAGGGATGATAGAGGGTGATACTCCTATAATACTTACTAGATGTGTGACTCTGAGCAAGTCACTTCACCCTGTTTGCCTCAGTTTCCTTATCTGTTAAAATGAGCCAGAGAAAGAAGGGACAAAGGCTCCAGTGTCTCCCCAGATGGAGTCACAGAGAGTCAGACACAAGTAACTGTGTCCCTCTGAGACTCAGTTGTCTCATCTTTGCAGTGAGGAGCTTGGACTAGGTGGCCTTGAAGGTCCCTTTTACTTTAAATCTGATGAGCCTGTGGCCCCATTAATTATTCCTGCCTGCTCACCATTTTCATCTCGGCCACACTGCCTCTTTTACCATTTGTTCTGCACATTTTTCATCCCCACTTCTGCTTCTCCAGGAGCACACTGCTCCTTGTTACATGGGGTCATCAATGGCAGGAATAAAAAAGCCCCCCTTGAAGTTATCTGCTCTCTCCGTGCTGGCCAGAGTAGAGACAGCCCACGGGATTTATACTTCGGCAAACAGAAGGTTCTCCTGTCATGGGGCAGATTTTCGTCTAGTCCTCGTGTATCATTTCTCCCCATTTGTGGAAAGAAAGGCAGGGTGTGTTAGCTCTGCTTTTCAGCCAAAGAAACTCAGGTATACAAGGAATGGAAGTGAGTGGGAGATTTCATATTGTCTGAGCCTTGAAGGAAGCTCAAGTGTTCAGAGGCAAAGCTGAGAAAGGAGCATATCCCAGGCACGGGAGGCGGGAGATGGGACTGCACATAGATGATGGTGGAGGCAGGAGGTGGGAGGGCATGTGTGAGGACCAGCAGCAAGGCCAGTTTGAATGGATGCTGGTTCCCAGTAAGGGGCAGGGCTGAGGCCTCTGATTGCCAAGCCAGCGTGCCTTCCATTGTGTCCTGCTGACAGCCCCAAATCAAAGCATCTTGGGAGGACGTGTGCATTCATATGTGAGTGTGGTGTGTGCACAGCGCACCCAACAGACTGACACTGAGATTTCTACTCCTCTGCCCCTGACACCTGTAAAGGGAGTAGATGCATCTGTGGGCAAGGGGGTAGTAATTGCAAGCCTTATCACCCATTCATACACCTACTCATTTGGTTTCCACATGCAAATATGGGTTTTTTGCAGATACATTTAATATATCTGTTGTTTCCGCATTTTATTTTTATTTTTAAAGGGGGGGGCAGCTATTTCAGTTGTATTGGGGCCTTCGTTGGCCTTGCCTATGACCAAGTAAGCATGCACTTGGGGCGAATCCTTTTTTACGCTGGTGAATTTTCTTTTCATCACAATCATCCTCCTGATGCTGCTTTTGTTAATGAAAAGATTGGAGTGGTCACAGGAAGTTGCTTTTCCCAAGTTCTCTGTTGCCGAGGGTGATATTGGGGGCAGTATTCTTTCTGTAACTCTATATGTTTGTGGTTCAACAGGTAAGAAGACTGAAAGCAGTTTTGTTCCTTTTCCGCAGAAAGGCCAGTCAGTTGATTACACACCAATATAGTTGGTGACTTTTGAACTTTCCTCCTGTTGGGAGAAAACAAAACAAAACCCAAAGCTAAACAAAACCCCACCTCTTGAGCATGCAGACAAATCATCTGCAATGTCTACCTCACTCCAGCAGGTTGTGGTTATTTCCAAATGCTAAAGGCCAGTGACAAAGCCACTTCTGGCTGTTGGGCCATGAGAGGCAGACCTGAAGGACTTTGGGAAGGGGACTTACTTTTGTTGGTAATAAATTAAATTATGATGTCAGCTTCTGAAGGGTCACTTGGCTGCAGCCTCAGTACTTCTGTGTTTGGGCATTCAGAGGTTAGAAGGATGGCTGGTTGGCAGGCTTGGGGCACCTAGAGACTGATGGATGGGGTAGATGACTCTGTGTGTGTGTGTGTGCGTGTGGACATGCAAGTATGCATTTAAACTTAAACACTTTTCTTGGACAGATTCATTTTCACTTCTATCCTCTCCAAAACCTGTGAAAGAGGAGGGGAGTCAGATTGATGGGCATTTAATTTAGGCATTTGTTGACTGGAAGGTCTTCTGACCTAGCTTCATGTGCCACCTACTTTTTCAAACACAAGTTCAATGAGTGAGTCAATAAGGAATCTCCCAAGATTAGGTTTTATCTAGATCTCATTATGGTTATCAACAGAGCCAGAGCTAAGAATTTTTCACCTTGGACATCAGTTTAAAGACAGTGAGGGGGGAGATGAGAGGACATTTCTACAAGGGGGCAGTTGTACCCCCTTGAGAGGATGTTATTGATTCTTAACCCTGCTGGGGGGAAGAGAGAGATGAAGGGAAGCATTAAGCATTTATTAAGGACCTTCTCTGTGCCAGGCACTGTGCTAAATGCTGTGCAAGTATGGTCTCATTTGGTCACGGGGCACTATGACAGTGGCACCTAAGGGGCGGGGAGCGTGGGGCTGATTGTCCTTCATGGTGTCGTGGGCCACTGGGAGAAGGGAGATTTGAGGGAGTCTTAGAGAGGAAGCGTGCTCCCGTGCCTATTCCAAGCCCCTGGCTCAAAGACCCATTTGCTCCATGCCTTGTTATAGTTCCAATTATTAATCAGGCAACATATATTTATGCAGGACCTACTATATGTTGGATTAATTACCCAATGAAGGCCTTTTATTTTTTTGGGGGGTGTCTTTGCTCTGAGACAAAAATAAAGCAGAAACATTTGTAAGGGGTTCATCCTTCTTGAGATCTGCAAAATACTTAAATCAAGCAAGCGAATTGTAATCAACCACAGTCACCGGTCCTTAGAAAAAGTTAGGTTCCAAGAAGGGCGGGGCCACTGCCACTTCAAATAATTTGGGTATTCTCATTCTGTACTGGTGGGATTGAAGTTATCTCTTAGTTCCATTTGGACTATAAATTATGATCTGTTCTTTTATCATTGAAGTGAAATATCTCTGAGTCCCCTAGTATCTATAAAAGAGGGGTGTGTGTGTGTGTGTGTGTGTGTGTGTGTGTGTTTTGGGGGGTGTAGTTTGCTGCAGAAAGGGATTTTTTTTTCTTTGTCACCTCATCACATGGTATAGTGCCCGACACATAGTGTTTAATCAAAGCTTACTAAATGTGTTGACTGATTTAATGTCAGAGAAAAACTGTCTACATAAATGAATGCAACTGCAGGGACAATGAGGGGTGGGAGGGAGCTGGAAAAGGAATACAGATTATCATCGAGATAGGAGGGATTGAAGCATGGTGAGGGGAAGGTGGTGGGTCAGAGGTGCTGTTCATGCAGAATGCATTCATTGTGCTGTCCCATATCCCAGCTTGCAACCCCTGGATAGGTTGTCTGTCTTGTTGCAAGGGCTGCTCAAAGCAGCTGTTTTTGTGCCTTCTGTAATGCACCCCCCCACTCACCTAGCATCCCTCTTTCACACACTGTTGTTGTACGTACAATCAAGGGGGTCAGCCTGAGGAGATGAGATGATCCTACGTTTCATTTTCAGACTTGTGGCTTGTGCATTGAAATATTTCTGCCTGTTGTCATGCTCTTCCTCTTTCTTTTCTTTTCTTTCTCTTTAATTGTTTATTCATTTGAAGTTATCTGTTCTCCTTTGTGTTGGGTAGTTTTTAATTTTGTAATTAATTAGACATTTCTTTTTTCAGAACAGCAACTTTCCATCAGTTACAATGTGGAAAGACAATATTTGATCAGGCTGAAGTGTTCTCTTAGTATTTGTGTTTTTCTTTAACTAATTTATCCCCAACTTAACTTATCTTTAAATTAACCCCTGATGCTTCCATTTTTTTTTCCCTCCGCCTTAGGACCTTTTAGGTAGTCCTGAAGAAATTGCAGACGTTTCTTGACAATGAGCTAAATTTAACTTCACCCAAAATAAAATGATTTATTTTCGTTAGATATTTGCGGAGTGAGGGAGAGGGAATGGAGAAGCATAGAGCTCTCCTAAAATAAGGTGGCAAGAGAGATAATATGCTCATTCTCAGCTAAGCTTATGGAAAAAAGAAAAAGCTCTTTATTTCAGTGACCTCTACTCACTGGAAAAGTTTGTGCTGCTGAATTCCATGATGTGACGTTGCAGGGGTTCTAACGTTTCCTTGTGTGATGAATTTGAAAGGCTAGGCAGAGGATACTCTCATCTTGTGCTTTGGGGTGAGGGGTGTGATGAAGATACACTCTGTTCTTAGGCAGAAAGACAAAAGGGTTTTTTTCCCTATTGCTTAAATTAACAGAAGAACACTGGGCAGCATAGGCACCAGAGAGAGGTTGGGGCTTTATTTAGCTTTGGTCTTCCAAGGTAGAGTGGGGGCAGGGCAGGGGTGAGTCTGATGTATCCCATTCCAAGGGAGCCACACCTCCTTGATTCCAGTGCATTTTGGAGGGTGTATGTAGGATAAAAAGGACAAACATACAAGTTTTATGTTGGATTAAAAAAAAAAAACCAAGATGCTTTATTCAGAGACCCCCAGGTGGTACAGTGATTAGAATGCTGGGCCTGGACCTGACATCAGCTCCAACCTTACACACTGATTAGCTGTGCTATTTTGGGTAAGTCACTTCACCTCTCTGTACTTCGGTTTGCTGATCTGTAAAACAGGCACAATAATAACTTGTCTCTCTCAGAGTTGTGAGACTCCCATGAGAGATCATGTGTGAAGACCTGCATGACCCTTAAAGCACCATATAAATGGTAGTGGTGGTGATGAGGATGATGAAGATGATGAAGATCAGCTCCTGTCAGAGCTTTTGGTTTCTGGACCTTTTTATACTCTTAAAAAATACTGAGTATCTGGGGGCAGCTAGGTGGCGCAGTAGATAGAGCACCAGCTCTGGAGTCAGGAAGAACTGAGTTCAAATCCAGCCTCAGACACTTGACACTAGCTGTGTGACCCTGGGCAAGTCACTTAACTCCCTTGCCTAGCAAAAAAAAAAACAAAAAAAAATACTGAGTATCTTCTCATTGTACCCCGCAAGGGCTTTTGTTTATGTGGATTACATGTGTTGATATTTGCTGTATTAGAAATGGAAACATGTTAGTGTTATGAAAATAGTTATGACCTCATAGGCCCCCTGATAACCCCGGGGTCCTTGGACCACACTTGGAAAACTGCTGCACTAGATGATCTGTAAGTTTGTGTTCGGGATTGGATTTGAAGAAGATTCTCAAACATTTTTGAAGAAATGACCCTTTGGAGAGAGGGCCTTGGAGGAGCCGGGGACCCTCCCAAGCAGCCTTTTGCTTTAGTGGAGACAAGAGGGTGGGCCGGTATTTCGGGACCTTCTTCTCCATCCCAGCTGCCCACTTCATCCTTCATGCCCCATCACTGAGATGCATGGACCATTATGTTTGACTCCATAAGACAATTCCATAAGACGTCTGTGCTGGGGTTCACTTCCTTTTAGAGGGATGAGTGGATGCCTCTGGCAGTTCAAATTTTGTCTCCATCTCTGCCAGTGACCTACTGGGGGAACATGGCCTCATTAACCCAATGTTATGGCTTCTTTACTTAGGGCATTTAGAAAAAATGAAATAAGGTCCCCTTCCCTGGGGCTCGTGGGGTGGCATAAAACAGACTCAAATCAGCCAGGATCCAGCCTGATGAGGTGCTGAAGCCCATCTGATTCACCATAGGGAAACAATCATGCCTTTAGCAGGGCTCAGTTTTGCTGGCCCTGGAGCTTAGCTGGCTTGGGGCTTGTCTGGTCTTAGACCTTTAGACCAGGGGAATGAAAGCAATGAGTAGCCAGCCTACGGAGGGGGAAGGACCAGGGCCCATGTGGCCGTTCTTTTTCTTGGCTGGGGTCAGGTGGCTGCTGAGCTCCCGCTCAGCTCCCAGATACTGTGATTCTTTTGTGAGGCAGGTTTGGAGAAATGTAGTGCTCCCTCAACCTGGAATGGGAGGCTTTGCTGGGTAGGGAGTTCCAGGCTGGAAATCTTCTCAAGGCTGGAGGACCTTTTGCTGGGAGTGGTATAGAGGGGATTCTTTGTTCTAAGGATTGGCACTAGGGTCCCTTCTGGCTTTCAGATCCTGTGAGTCTAGGAAGCAGCCCAAGGGAGGACTTTTGGCCTTTCAGCCTCAATTCCAGATGGAAGGAGTCTGAGCTACTCTTGGGTTAGAGCAGGTTTCACCAGACACTGCCAAAGTGCATGGTGGTGCCCAGGGTGACCCTGGCCTGATCACGTGTAAGTGTTCTCTGCCAGGAGTCAATCTGGGGTCTTTCTGACTCCAAATGCAGTGCTCAGCACCTAGCTGTCTCTAATCACATCATCTCTTCAGTAGGTTCAGAGACCCCTGGCTGATCCAGCCTTGTGACTTAGGAAAGGGTGTGGTATGTTCCTGAAAGCCCTGTTTGGGGATGTTTGGACAGCTGGGGAGCACCATGTGGAGATGAATCGCAGGCTGGTGGCCCTTATCCCAGGCCTGAGTAGCTCAGCTGTAGAAAAGGGTCTCTCTAAAGCGGTCATTCTCAAAGTGTGGTCTGGATGCCTGGCGGGTCCCCATGGCCATTTCAGGAGATCAAAACTATTCTTGCAGCAATACTAAGATAGTGTAATTCCTAATATGCTAAGCATTGATAGAAGTAACCCACAGAAACAAAAGTTCTTTGTGGGGAGGGGGCTCAATCGTTTTAAAGAATATTAAGGAGACTGAGAGCAAAAAAATTTGCAAACCCGACCATCTAAAGAATGAGCTTCTTCCTCCTCCTCTTATTTTTTTTTTTAAATGTCTTTGACTCTTTGACTGACGATCATGATCAGGAAAAAACGTGGTTCTCATCCCCAGGGTTATCTCAGGCATGGTTTATATAAGAGCTATTTTTGGCTAACTGTGTAATTTATTCCTTTAATCCAAGCAGATTTACATACTAGTCTTAAATCTGAAATTGGGCACTGAACCTTAGCTTTTGCATTTCCTGTGCCTTGAGCAGCTAGCTTTACACCCTTATCCAGGCATTGTATTTTAGGCTGTGACATTTAGTTTCTTTCCCAGTGTCTTAAAGTCAGCTGCAGGGGACGGGGCAGCAGGACCAGAGCCTGGATCTTCAGTGGCTCCCTATCACTCCTGGAGATAAGTTAAAGATGCTCATCTTGGCCTTGGTGGCCTCCCGCTGCTGTCTGGTGCCAGCCTGCCTTTCCAGACTGATTACTTACCATGGTGGACTCTGGGTTCTAGCCACATTGGCCGAGTGCTTGTTCACCCAGAATGCCATTGCAGCTCCATGACTTGGCACCAGCTGACCCCTACCATGCCTGGGATGGACTCTCCTTAACCAGCTCACCCCCAAATCCTTAACTCACTCCAGGAAGCCTTGCCTGAGTGCCCCCTTCAGTCACATCGTGGTTGTGAGGTCTCTCCTGAAATGCCATTAATTACTTATCTGTCTACATCTCGATCTGTCTTCCTAGTAGGATGTGTGCTCCTCAAGGGAAAAGCCTGTTTTTTTGTATTGTTGTTGTAGGCCTTTAACAAATATTTGTTTAAATGAAATAAACTGAGCACATAGCAGGCACTTAAACTCTTGTTGAATATCTTGGCAGAACCAAAATAGCTGAGTTTTAGTTGTCATTCCTTTCTCTGGACCTCAATTTCCTCATCTGTAATATAAGCTTCTTGAAGCTGGTGTTTGTTTTTTTTTAACTTTTTTTTGTTTTTGTTTTTGGTCTTTCTATTGCCAAAGTCTTTCACATAATGGGTATTTAATAAATATTGAGCTGAGTTGAATTGAAAGCAGGGTAGCACGGTGGAAAGAGTGAAGACTACAATGTTCTGGGTTCAAATCCTACTTCTACTAATGACTATCTGTGTGACCTTGTGCAAGTCACCCGATTTGTGCCTTTTTTTCATCTTTAGAGGGAGGAGGCTGGGGCAGATGGCCTCAGAGGCCCCTTCCTCCTCAATGACAGAAGAGCTTGGGTTAGCTCATCCTTAGCCCTTCCAGGGCTAAGTATTTAGGGACAGAGGGAGGACTTTCATGATAGGCACAGGGGACTTGGTTTATATTTTCACTGTAAATAAGCAACCCCCCACCCCTACCCCCCAAGTGTGGTGCCTGCTCTGGACTTCGGTCTTAGAGAGTTCTTGGCAAACTGAGAAGTCAGGTCACTGCCCAGGGTCACATGCCTGCTGTGCATCAGAAGTCAGACTTCCACCCGGGCCTCTTGGCTTCCAGGACAGCTTTCTTTCCATTCTTCCTCTCAAGGCTTTATGATTGATTGAGGAAGATTTGTTATTGTGTGGCCTGTTTCCCTGTGTCCGACTTCTTGTGATTCCATTCTAGGGTTTTCTTGTCAAAGGTGCTGAAGTGGTTTGTCCCTTCATTCTCCAGCTCATTTCACAGATGAGGAAACTGAGGCAAACAGGGTGAAGTGACTTGCCCAGGGCCACACAGCTAGAAAGGGTCTGAGGCCAGATTTGAACTTGGGTCCTGCTGGCTCCAGGCCCAGAACTCTATCCACTGTGCCCTCCACCTAACTGAAAGACTTAATGAACACCTATTGTAAGTTGCTATTTAATAACATTGGGATGGTGTCAGTTCTGTCCCCCCTGTGAAGATGAATGAGGCTCTGTCTTTGAAAAGTGAGCTAGAAGAAGGTAGGATGTAAGTAGGAGGCATCTATTACTAGAGCACTTGGGAGAGAGGGCTAATATTTGGGGAAGAGCAGCTGGCTGCTTTGCTCATCCTTTGTGTAAAGGACAAATACAATAAAGGAAAGGAAGTGCAGTGGAAGGCCCCGCCCTCCTGCTTGATCAACTTGAGAAGGGAGGCATCCTTGTGAGGTTTGAATCCCTTGGTTTCAAAATAGTTCCTGTATTGATCAAACTGTCATTAAAAATGACAATAGTGACAATAAGACAAATCCTCATTAAAAAAGACTGCTCCAACAAGTGACAAGACCTAATGGAAACTACTGTTTGTCGAGAAGTTGCTGAAAGCTCAGGTTTTGTCTTCAGTGATTATTAAACACACAAGGGGGGGGGGAGGATTAAATATGAGGTGATGAGTTCCTACCTGGACTTGTGTTCAAGGCTTCACTCTCTTACTGGGCCCCCCAAGTTTTATTGTTACATTAAGGAAATCTCCTGGATTCCCAAGGAATCCATCCCCACCCAATCCCTTCTTCCCTTTCTCCTCCATCTTGGGCAATCTCTTCCCATCTCTGAGCTCGTTTTCCCCGTCCATGAGATGAGGGTGTTGGGACAAGTCTCTAAGTTCCTTCAGGCTCTCAAGTTCTATGATTAATGTAAGGAACTGCTCTAGAGAGGGTCCTGGAAGAAACAAAGACCTCTAGTCATGGGGAACTCATTCCTTTATAACATAGTCCCATTTGGAATGGGAAACTCTGAATTCAATCTAATTGATCGATAAGCGTTTATTAAGTCTTTGCTCTGCTTTTGCCCCTTTGCTAGTCCCTGGTGATTCAAGGAAAAGCCCAAACAGTCTGTGTCCTCCAGGAACTTCTTTTCTCTCATCCAGGGGCTAATCAGTTCCACCTTGCTTGGCTCCAGCCCATTCAGGGCGCTGAGGCCATATACAAGAACTTCTGGGTTTTCTTCTGAAATAGTGCCTTTTCCTCCCTGCCTCCTATGGCTGGCAAGCTCTCCATCCACACCTCCCTCAGCTCATCTCCTGGCTTTCTGACTTCCTTCAAGGCTCCACTCCAAGCCAGTCTTCTCCTTTCCCGGCCCCTCTCATGCTTTCCCTCTGAAGTGACTGCCCTTTTAAATTGTTTCTGTCTCATATGTTCCCAGGGCTTACATCTTTGTCTCCCACTTTAAAACATGAGCTCTTGGAAGACTAGCACTGCTTTTATACCAGTTCTTTGTGCCAGGCCTGGCTCCAGCTGAGGACTCGCTTGCTGACTGGGGTACTGTAAATCAGAACCTGCAAGATAAATATGGTAGATGGAGGGAACCTGAGAGGGGATGTTGCTAGGAAGGGAATGGGGGTGGGGGAAGGGACAGGACAGGGGCTGGAAACCAGGAAAGGACTCCCAGAGGATATGACTCTGAGCTGTCTTAAAGGAAGGTTTTATAAGATAACTATTAACAGAACGCTCCCTCTGGAGTTTGAGGGCGCAGGTCCAGGTCAGATCTCTGCCACCTACTGTGTGAGTAACAGAGGTTTACCGGGGGATGACCTTTCATTTCATTGGCCCATATAATGTCAAAGCCAAAAGGTCCCCTAGTCCAAAACCCTCCCAAGAAGCTCAGCTCAGAATTTTGACTCAGTTGGTCCAAAGTGGCCTTAAGATGGAGAAGGGACTCTATTGTCACTGACCTTTACCAAGCTTGGTGCCCAATCCTTAATCCTGAGGTCCTTCTAGCACCCCTAGATTGGTGCCAGACTTCTCTTCCCCCTCTTCTGTAAATTCTTTTAGGACTAGGGATTGTTTTGTAGGCTCTTAATCAATAATTTAACAGAATGGAATTACTGTACAACACTCCTGTTATCTAGGAACTGGCTGATTTATTTTGCTGTCTCCCACTCGAAACCTAAGGTCCAAAAAAGAAGTTGCTAGCCTTTTGTAGGCATGGGGCTTGGGCAGCCCTGATGTCCTTTCTCTCATCTCCTTCCTTCTCCCTCCCCTCTACTTTTCTCCCCTCCCCAAACCTTTATGCCAAACCTGGGGAACCTTTGTGAAGCTCTGGAATGCTTTTTATATTGCCTTTTATCATCATTTTACAGGTGAGAAAACTGAAGTTTTCTTCACAGTCACAACACTAGTAAGTTTCCTAACTCAGATTGAGATACTGTTCTTTTGTGACCCAGTCCCAGTGGCTTTCTTGTGACACTCCCCCTCCTTGCCAGATGTCCTGGGGCATATGTGGGGAGAACGGAGTGGGATCACTATGGTCTTTGAGCTTACCAGCATCTTGGGGAGGACAACACATGCCCACGTGGAAGGCTGATTTAACAATAATTCAGGTTTTTCTCAGAATGACAAATCTCAAATAAAATAGGAAGACTGCCTTTCGTGTCTTCATGGCAGTCTTTGCCAATTTTCACACATCCTGACAATATCAATCTTTGGCAGAAAAATCTGACAAACAAAATCCGGGCCAGCTGACCCACCTGATTAGTTCCAGTGCATCCTGTTTCTTGGAGTAGGTACCCATGCTTGGTTTTCTGGGGGACACACAGAAGTGAGGCTAGGGCTCTTTCTGGGGCTTCAGTGTGATTGGGAAGGCAGAGTATACTCACCTTAAATCATAGGCTATTAAACTTTGTTTATTTGAACCACTTTGGCAGTGTAGAGAAGCCTAGGGACCCCTTTTTCAGAGTTAGAAATTTAGATGCAGAAAATAAAGTATGTAGGATTAGAAAGGATACCACTTATACTGAAATACTGTTATAAAAATAAAAAATCCTGATTTCCCCATTCCTAGGTTAAGAAGCCCTACATTAATGAGAGATTCACAAATGTTGAGTCTGGGCGACTGAGTCGGAATCTCAGAGTTGGAAAGGCGCCTTAGAGGTGACCTGGCCTAACAGATCCCTGTCTGATCTAAAGCATCCCCTCCTCAACAAAGTGCTCAGCTAGCCTCTCTAGGAAGGTCTTCATTTAGCAGCCCACCTCTTCCTGTGGAGCCCATTTCGAGTTTGGACAGCTCCAATTGGTAGGAAGCTTTTTTTTTTTTCTCCATACATCAAGCCATGAATTCGCCTCCCTGATATTTTTACTCATTGCTTCCAGATTCCAGTAGGATGATTCTACAGTAATTTGTTTCAATAATAGTCATTGATAGCCTGCTGTCTATTGGTAGAGCCTTAGACTATGCACTCTGGATACAAAGGGAAACCACAGGGCTGATCTCCATATGTCTTCTCCACTTACTGCCTGTGTATTTTTGCATATAAAATAAATGTTGGAATATGTGATCTCTGTGGCTCCTTCAGCTCTATGTCTTGTGGATGTGCCTATCCATCCATTCATGAAGTATGTACAGAGTACGTGGCAATGGGTGATAGAAATTATTGAGTCAATGGTATCGTTGTTTACAATTTTTCCCCTTTGAGAAGGGCCTCATAATCTATGCATTAACCTCTTAAAGGAAAGATGTGAGAGGAGCTGGCATTGGTACCTTTTCTAAATGAGGACATTGAGGCAGAGAGAAAAGTCCAGGGCTCCCACCTGGCCTATTTCTCAGGGCTTTTTAAGTTAGGAACTACTGAGGGTTCCAGGGGGGGCTTTCTGGGTTTGAAAAGCCCTTTCCTCCTGAAACCCCTTAAGATTGGTTGTGCTAGGACTGTGGTTCCTGCTGTAAAGAGGAGAAGACCAAGGCGTCTGAGAAGGACGAGGACTTGAACTCAGTGACATATTGTGGAAAGAGTATCAGACGTGCTGCCAGGGCAGGCATTCCAGGAAATGCAGACGTTCTGTGAAGGCTTTCAGAGGGGAGAAAGAAATAGGTTTTATCCCTTTAATTGGTCTAGGTCTATTAAGAGCATAAGGTTGTTGCTTTATTTTCTGGTTGGCTGGAAGGGTGCGAAGGCCTCCGATGGAGTGACTATCATTTGGAGTATGATGTATGTCCTCAGCTGAGCTCACTCTGAAGCTGGAGCTGGGGGATTAGGGGCCCAGGAGCCCTGCCCCTTGCTTCTTCACTCCTGTTGAGACCTCAGCTTCCATGGAGGTCAGTGACCTCATAATATCCAACCTTCCTGTCCTCTCCTTTTAGACTTCTCTCCACCTTTCTGGAAAAGAGGCTCTGGTGCCAGATTCTCAGCACCACCTTCTTGCTGGGAAGTTTAGACTAGGAGGAAAAGAGCAGCTTCAGGCCCCCAGGTTTGTCTCTCCCAGAGGGCATCCTAAACCAGTCCCCCTTCAGACTTGTTTAACCCTGAGCCATCCAAGAACATGGATTTGTGCTGCTACAGGCTGTTTTCTTGCTGAAGCTTGCCCTCGTGGGCAGGCCCTCCCCTCCCTGCTTAAGCTTGCTCCTTCTGGAAGGTCAGTAATACTCAGGTTGCAAGGGAGAAATGGAATTTCAGAGAGGGAACTGACCTCCCAATCTTGTCCATCCACCAGCTCTGGTTACATGCTGGCTACATTAAGCTTATCTCTTCCCTCACAACCCCAGCAGGAGATTATGAGCAGAATTCATGGAATCCTTTCATTTTCAAAATGAGATGCTCCATGAACCCGAACTGTTTTGTGTAGCTTTGATGGAAGTACTGACACACAGGAAGCAGCGGCGTTGGCAGTTCGTTTGTAAAGGCTCCGAGACAATCAAGTTAATTTTCCCCCATTCTGGAAATGAGGCTTTCTTGCCTCCCCTTCCTCCTTTTTGTATTTCCCATTTTGGCTGCTGGGGTGATTGGACCCATTCTTAGAGGTGTGGGGAGAGGGGAGAGTGACCAAAATAAAGTCATAGAATCCTAGCTCTGGAACGGGAAGGAGCCTCCAAAATCATCCAACCCCCTTATTTTATAGATAAGGAAGCTGAGCTTTAGAGAGGCACACACTGTGTGACTTGCCCAAGGTCACACAGGTAGAAAGTGGGCATGGGGGGCACTTGAAACCAGGCCTGTTGACTTTGGAGAGAGCCCAAAGTCTTTCCTCACTGCCATGCTCTGGGAAAACACGTGTGGGATGAGGAGTTTCCAACTTGAGGAAGGTTTGTGGATGGTTTGTGGGTTTTACTCATTTGGATGGGTCCTATTCTCCATTATCAGTGGCAATCAAATGCTGGCTGTTGAGATAGGAGTGAGAAGCTGTGAGGCCAGTGTGGAATGGTGCATCCAAGATGCAGTAGAGAGACAGTGGCATGAGTTTGGGGCCAGGCAACATGATTCAAATCTTACTCTTGACTCTTCCAGTTACTATCGAAGTGAACTGGGGCATTTAGCCCTTCTGAGCCTGTGAAATAAGGGAGTTAGGCTAGATCAGGATTTTATTTTATTTTTACTATTATTTTTAAATTTTTAATTAATTTATTTTGAATTATCTTCAATTACTTCCATAAGCTTTTGAGTTTTAAATTTTTCTCCCCTTCCCTCTCCACCTCCCTCCTTTAGATGGCACATAATCTGATATAGACCATACATATATATTCCTTTTAACATATTTTTACATTAATGATGTTGTAGGTAAGAATTGGAACTAATAGGAGGAACCAGCAGAAAGAGGAAACAAAATACAACAGAAGAAAAAAAAAACCAAATAATATGCTTTGATCTGCATTCAAACTCCATAATTCTTTCTTTGGATGTGGATAGCATTTTCAATCATGAGGCTTTTGGAGATGTCTTTGATCCTTATATTTCTGAGCAGGGCTAAGTTTATCTATATTAGTCATCACACAACATGATTGTTACCGGGTACAATGTTCTCCTGGTTCTGCCCATTTCCTCAGCATCAGACTGTACAAGTCTTTCCAGGTTTTTCTGAAGTCAGCCTGTTCATCATTTCTTATAGCACAACAGTATTCCATTACATTCATATACCACAACTTGCTCAGCCATTCCCCAATGGATGGGCATCCCCTTAATTTCCAATTCTTTGCCACCACAGAAAGAGCTGCTATGAATATTTTTGTACATGTGGGTCCTTTTCCCATTTGTATGATCTCTCTGGGATATAGCCCTAGAAGTGCTATTGCTGGGTCAAAGGGTATGCACATTTTTATAGCCCTTTGAGGCTAGTTCCAAATTACTCTCCAAAATGGTTGGATCATTTCACAACTCCACCAACAATGTATTAGCGTTCCAATTTTCCCACATCTTCTCCAACATTTATCATTTTCCTGTTTTGTCATGTTGGCCAATCTGATAGGTGTGATGTGGTACCTCAGAGTTGTTCTGATTTACATTTCTCTAACCAATATTGATTTAGAGCCTTTTTTTTTTCATATGATTGTAGATGGTTTTAGATCAGGATTTTAAAACTTTTTTTTTTTAATATTATAGACCACTTAGATAGTCTGGTAAAATCTATATACCATTTTCCAGAGTGTTTTTAAGTACCTAAACAGTATTTCTTATTTCATTTCTCTTTTAATAAACAAAATGTACCAGATTATAAGAAAACCAATTATATTAAACAAAGATGGTATTTTTATCCCTGTCCAACTTCAAAGACCTCAAATGAAGTACTAGATGAATCATTAGGTCCCTTCTGGCTTTAGGGCCAATATTTGTAATGTAGCCAGTGAAATTTAGATAAGTCGTTGTCTGATCATCCAGTGGGCCAACCAGGACCTTTGCTCCTTCTTCACTGAACCAACTAAATTGCCATCATTTCTCTTGAGAAATAGTAGGGTCTAGTAGCCACATTACTGGTCTTTAAGTCAGGAAGAACTGGGTTTGAATCCTGCCTTTGATGCCCACTAGCTGTGTGACTCTCAGAAATTCATGGGATTTCTTTCTTATTCTTGTTTTCCGCATTTGTAAAATGAGGATTACCCCAGTACCTACTTCCCAAGGTTGTTGTGAGGATCAGATGTGATAATAGATGTAAAGTACTTTAAAAACCTCTATGAGATGCCAGCCAGAGTAATGATTTTTTTTTTCCTGACTCAGTTACGTGAAGAGGGGGTAGGAATTCTTTAACAAGCTGAAGGTTGACTGACATTTTAGTGAAAGCATCTTTTCAAGTCTCAGTTTCTCTAACTGTAAAATGGGAATCATAATGATCTTATATGTCCCTCTCTGGGTATTTGTGAGAAACATGCTTTCTAAACTTCCAATGTGCTATGGAGGAGTCAATGATTGTTTTAAGTTCACATTACTAGTTAATGGCACAGGCGGAATTGGAACCCCTACTCCCGGGCATTTTTTTTTTAAGTCAGCTGCAGTGTTACAGTGGATAAATGGGAGGCTAATGTAGTTTCTGTTACTGTCCTTCGGCTTTGGGGTGTTTAATAATTCTCAGTGATTCACTTTTAACTCAAGGTAGTAAAGTCCTTCACAACCAAAGGTAGGTTAAAGTAAATAGGGTATGGTCCCTGCCCTTCAGAATTACTGAAAAGAAAACCTGAAAACATGCTGCAGAGTTATTTAGTCAATCAATTCAACAAGCATTTATTAATCCCTGACTGTGTTCCCAGCCCATGCTAAAGCTGGAGCTACCAAAGTGAGGCAACCTTCTCAGGACCCAATATCAGAACTTCTTTGAGTGATGCTAGAGTGAAAGAATGACTCTTGGAGGCACCTCATGGCATCTGACACTTTAGTCATTCCCGCAAGATAAAAATAAATGCAGTGCCACATCTGCTTAAGAAAATTGGCATTGATATCTTTTGCTCTTAAAACATAGCCATTTTCTGATTTAACTCCTCTCCAAAAGAAAATGAGTTGAACAAAACCAATTGACATTTAATCCCATAGCATACACACCATTCCTCCTTGCTAATGGCTCATCCCTCCATTCAGGGAAGAGGACATTGATCTAGAACTGAAAGGCACCTGAGAAGGCATTTTATTCAAGTCAAGTGGTCAATAAGCATTTATTAAGCTCTTACTATATACCAGGAACTGTGCTAAGTGCTGGGGATACAAAGAAACAAAAAAAGAAACCAGTGGGTTTTATATTCAATCCTGTTGGTAATGAGGGGCTGGAGTTTATTGAGTAGGGGGTAACATAGTTGGACCTGTGCTTTAGGAAGATCACTTTGATAGCTGATAGACTGGAGTGGGGAGAGACTTGAGGCGGGCAGACCCACCAGCAGCTATTGCCATAGTCCAGGGATGAGAGGGTGAGAGCCTGTACCAGAGTGGGGGCAGTGTCAGCAATGCCATGAAGGTGGCAACAAGTAGATATGACAACAGATTGTCTGTGGTAGGGTGACAGAGCATGAGGAGAAGCGATGACACCAACCTTAATGCACCGTATAAATGCTGGCTATTCTTCATAGATTAGTGGAGTTGGAAGGAACCACAGAGGTCAGCAAATCCAACGCGCTTGAAGCTCATGTTTGCAAACAGGTAATCTCTGTTAGCAAATTAATGTAACTGTTTATAGTTCATTTAGGAGGGACCATCATTCATTAACCTAAGTCCTTTCCTGAAAACCTGTGATTCTGTTAGAACTTTGACTGGGAGGGAGGCAAAGGTCATGGAGAGCAGCTAGTGGTGTTCACATACCTCTTCCTTTCCTAAGAGGAAACAACAGTCAGCTTCAGGAGAGAGTTATTCAATAACTATTATGTTTAGTTTAAGAAGAGATGCTTTTAATGGAAACGGAAGTATAACCTAGCCCCTAATCTGTTTATAAATAGGTCTTTCCTATTTATAGAACATCAAATAAACAGCTGTCCTACCAGATGTACTTGAGCTTAATGTTTACTCAGTGGATGGTTCTGCCGTGACATGGACACTGGACTAGGATAGAAAAGAGGGTGATGTCTTCTCACCATCACTTTTGCTTCCTCCCCTTTCTCTCTCTCTTCTGCAAGGTAAAGGACTTTAAATCATGACTGCTATGGCTTGTAGCTTGAATCACCAGACTATAACAACCTAAGCAGACTTCCTGTTTCTGCCAAAGTCCTCACGCGGCACTTTCACCCATTGCCTTGACGGCCCTGTCTCAGCGTTTGTAACTCCTTGTTGTGTGTGCATCTGGCTCTTGGACCTGCATTCCTATAAATAAAAACATTAGGTGGCAAAAAGGCACTTGGAAGTAAAAATCTACAGTAGTCTTTACAAAACAAAAACACGTATTTTGCCTTGGATTCTGTACAATAACGTTAAATCCTATCACAGTAATGAAAATACTAGGGTACTCGTTGATTGCTACTAATGATGCAACTATTAAACCATATTTACATATATTTCTGAATTTCATTTAATAAAAGCATCATGATTTCCCTCCTAAGTTTACCATGTTTTAATAAAGTAAAAGAACACAGTTGCTAAAAACTTAAGTGTTCATTATATTCCTTATTCCAAAAGTTACATACTTCTAAACTTGAAAATGGATCATCTGAAGTTAGAAGTGTCAAAGAAATCATTGCTTTTAGATCTTAAAAATGACATCTATTCTATTATTGCATGTTGCATTTTTAAAAAGAGCATTGTTTTCTGTCCTTTTACAACTGTTTTAATACTATTGTTGGCAAAAAAAAGTTCTTGGATATCAAAAAATTAAAAAGGTTCTTCAAGCCAGTTGAAGTATTTTATTTGAATACTTTGACAACTAAAAAAAATGCTGCATTAGTTACAAAAGTGAATAGGAAACACATCACCTCATTTAGTGTGCAAAAATATGGACCCACCTGTTAAACTGTCTTCTCCTCAAACATTTTAACTTGCTTTATTTCTTGGTTAGTATTCCTTCCGTAGGTCCATAGGGTCACAGTTGAAGAACTAGAAGGGTCAGCTAGTCCAGCCTTTTTTATAGATGAGGTAACTGAAGCCCTGAGACATGAAATGACTTGTCAGAGGTCACACTGTGAGTGGCAGAGGCAGAAGAAAAAGAAAAGTCTTTGTTCTACTTCCTTTCTTTCATGGGCAACTAGAAGGCTCCAGAGTGCACAGAGCACCGGCCCTGGAGTCAGGAAGACTCATCTTCCTGAGTTCAAATCTGGCCTCAGACACTTATTAGCAATGTGAACCCGGTATGTCACTTAACCCCGTTTGCCTCAGATTCCTCATCTGTAAAATGCACTGGAGAAGGAAATGGCAAACTACTTCAGTATTCTTTGCCAAGAAAATCCCGAATGGGGTCATGAAGAGTTGGACACAATGAAATGACTGAACAACAGAAGACTACTTTGTCTACTCTCTGTCTTTTATGTGCCAGTTTATATGCATGTTATGTCCTCCTTTGGATTGAGTTCCTTGAGAGCAGGGACTATTTCTGCCATTCTTGGTATCCACAGGACTTAGTAAGGTGTCTGGGCATTTAATCAATGCTTGTGGATTGCCTGACTGTCTCTGGCCACAGCGATCGGTTGAGGGACTCTGTAGTGGGCAGGGGAGGAAGCCAGAAACTGAAGTTAGCCACACTCGGGGGTTGGGGGAGGGCTGCACAATCCATCCAGGGAACCAGTTTGGTCTTATATCACCAACAAGAGCAAGAGGAGAAGCCTCCATCTTCTGTGGTCTTCCACCCAACAGTATCCTTTCCTCTTTCTTTGGATCAGGGGAAAGCCACAGGCATCCTAACCCAAATGGCTGTTCAGTAGATGCTTTATGGAATTTCCTTTTGTCATTAACTTGAATGAGAAGATGTTCTAAGTGGCAGTGAACTGTGAAGGCTCTAAGAGCTAGGGGATGGATGGTCAGCCATCTCTAGGCCATATTGTCAGCATCCCGGTGCTCTGGCCCAGGTGGTCACTGGCTCATGTCCTGTAGGCACAGGTCAGCAAGTGTGCAAAGATGCAGCTGTGTTGGTGGCCTTGGCTTGGTTGTTGGGAATTTCATTCATGTTTGGTAGAAGACCTCTGGTGTTCCTCCCAACTCTCAGATTCTCTGATTTAATAGATTGTAAACTCCTTGAAGGTCAGGGCTTCTTTTAATGTTTGCTATTTTATTCTAGTACCTGGCCCAGTGTTCTACAGGTAGTAGATGCCTATGAGATATTTATAAGGTTTGAGCCTTATGGTTGAAATTATCACCAATTTTTACAAAGAAGCCATATTGAAAATTCTCCATGTTGCCACACTGATTTGGAAACTGATTTGTCATCTTTATTTATTTTTTGAAAGACGTTGATTATAAGAGAATTTAGTTTTCTACCAAATCTAAAGCTACATTGCATTTGTAGATATATAGCATACTCAGGAAATCCTATATATTCCTTTAGCTCCCTGTGGCTGGCCCCCAAATGTAGCCTCTTCAGGGTATTAGTAGAAATGACGAAAACCTTGGCGAGATCCTGGGTCCTGGGGTGAGATTCAGTGACCTACTTACAGGAAATCCCCAGTGGGCAGACGGCTCAGGAAGGCTCATGTTTAAACACAGGGAAAGGAAAGCATGTTTAGGAAATGAATAGGGAGCCTGCATGGTGCATGGGGAGGAGACATCAGTGCTCCTGAGGGAGACATCCAGCCCCTTGCTGGATTCTGTGCTGCCGATGCAATGCTCCTCTCGCTGTCTAAGGCTTGATGCAAAAGTCCAAATTCAGTCCCCAGCTTTACAGTGTCCCCAGGATGCCAGGATCTCATTGTGATTAAATACCTCCTCATTACATTGCATTTTGGTGTTATTTTTGAAGTGATGCCTTTTCACTTACTGGGCATATGAGAACTCCGCCACAGACAAGGATTTTAAAGCGAAGGGTAATTGAGCCAGGGAGGAGAAGGCCCCAAATTCCATATTTCTTTTTTTTGGGGGTGTGTGTGCTGTTTCTTTTCTTTAAATAATTTTTTTGTTTTCCCCCTATTACCTATAAAATAATTTTTAACGTTCTTTGCTTATTTTTTTTTTTAAGTTTTAAGTTCCAAATTCTATCCCTCCCTCCCTTTGACTCCACCTCTCTGAGATGGTAAACAATCTGATATAGGTTATACATCTGCAGTCATATAAAACATTTCCGTATTAGTTATTTTGTACAAGAAAACTCGGGAAAAAAGTAAAGAAAGAAAGAGAAAAAGAAAGGAAGGAAGGAGGGAAGGAAGGAAAGAAAGAAAAAGAGGAAAAATAGTATCCTTCAAATGCCATCAATTCTTTCTTCGGAGGTGGAGAGCATTTTTCCTCATGAGTCCTTTGGGACTGTCATTGTATTGCTGAGAACAGCTGAGTCATTCATAATCATTTAGTGTACAATGTTGCTGTTTACTTTGTACAATGTTCTCCTGGTTCTGCTCATTTCACTCAGCATCAGACCATACAAGTCTTTCCAGGTTTTTCTGAAGTCAGCCTGTTCATCATTTCTTATAGCACAATAGTATTTCATTACATTCATATACCACCACTTGTTCATCCGTTCACCAATTAATAAGCATCCACTCAATTTCCAATTCTTTGCCACCATAAAAAGAGCTGCTAGAAATATTTTTGTACAAAAAAAAAGGTTCTTCCACTCCCCCCCCCTTTTTAAATCTCTTTAGGACACAGACCTAGTAGTGGTATTCAAAGCCCTTATTTCTTAATGGGCAGATGGAGCTGGGGGGTATTGTCCTAGGGCACAGGGGTGAGGATGGAAAGGGATGTTTGTCACCTGACATGACTGGACCTTGCCAATCTCTTGCGCTGATTAACTTTGCTCTGGGCACAGAGATTCTTGGTTATAGCTTGGGATTCCTGTCCTTTAGACCTGTGTGAATGAATGACTGGTAATGATTGTGCCTGGAACACAGTAAGCGCTAATATATGTGTATTGAGGGGCAGCTACATGGCCCAGTGGATTGAGCATTGGAGTCAGGAGGACTCAGGTTCAAATCTGGCATCAGATACACAACACCTACTAGCTGTGTGACTCTGGGCAAGTCACTTAACTCCAGTTGCCTCACCCCACCCCCCCCCCATATATATAGATATGCATGTTGAGAGATAGGTTACTTTGGGAGGGGGAAGATAATAAGGTGAATTGGAACCACAACTGCCTCCCCCCTCCCCCTGCTTTTTTAAGAATCTTTTTTGAAAGTTCACAGTCAGCTCAGGGGCATGAACATTTATCACTGGTGAACCCTATGACCAGAAATCTACACAGGAGAGTTTGACCTGTAACAGTGGTAATGTTATTCACATGTATGCATTGTTGTTGTTTGTTATTTTTAGCAGTAATACAACGCAGTCGAAAGAGTTTGATTCACTTGACCTGTCCAGCCCTCAGTTTCCTCATCTGTAATATAAGGGGATTGATTAGATCTCTTCCAGTCCTAGAGTGAGGATCTTGTCTGGCTTCCATTTTTCTCATCTGTAAAATTGAGAAAATAATGCTGCGTGAAGACAGGAGCCCCTGGCTGAGGATACATGGGAGGCAGTCAGGCCCAGGTGCAGACTTGGTTCCCTGCCTGGGATGTCCCTGCTCACCTGAGGTTCTGGGACTCCTTAACATTGAAAGGACCAGGTGTGTCAACTGGCAAGGAAATATATTTGACAAGAAAGATTCTCTCTCCTTGTGGATTAAAAAAAACCAAGACTGCATTAATTGATGTAATTGGTCCTTCAAGATATCCTTTACATTTTGGTCCATCTAGCGGCCAGTTATGTTGGTAACTATGGTAAGCATGGTGGGATTTTTTTTCAGACATTATAATGCTCTGTTCAATATTCAAGGCCTTTCATAACGTACTCCCCTCCTACCTTTCCAGTACTTACACCTTAATTTGCTGACGCATATTCTTCAGACCAATGACTCTGACCCCTGGCTGTTCTTTGAACAAGATGCTTCATCTCTCTGCTCTGGCTATTTTCTCTGGCTATTGCCCATGCCTTCTCATCTCTGCATCCTGGCTCCCCAGGCTTCCTTCAAATGCCTGTTAAAACCCTATCTTCTGCAGAAAGCCTGTCCCAGCCCCTCTTAATTCTAGTGCCTTCCCTCACTTATTCCGTACTTATCTTCACTATAGTTTGTCTGTATATAATTGTTTGAGCATCATCTCCCCCATTAGACTGTGAGCTTCTTGAGGGCAGGGACTGTCCTTTGCCTCTTTGTACATCCCCAGCACTGATCACAGTGTCTGGCACACAGGCACCTAATAAATGTTTATTGACTGACCTAGCTTCTTAGTGTTTAGGCATTTCCCTAAGACTACAAGTCTTAGAGAAGAGAAGGTGCTAACCTGCATTGAAAGGGGGAATTCCCTCACCTAGGAGTTTACTAGACCAATGAAATCACAAGTCCAGACCTTCTCCTAGCCCTTATACAAAGCTCCACAGCCATAGGCTTCTTACTAATCACTTACAAGTTTTGATCAAGTCAATGAGAATCGTGGTGTTGGGCACACCAAAGTGTTCTAGTGTGTTGGGGTCTATTCAGTTAGGACCTCATTCAGTCCTTATTCCCAATGCTGACAGGGTCATAGATCTCAATCTAGAAAGTCTGTTAATCCATTCTCTTCCTTTGACAGATGAAGAAACTGAGACAACTAACTGGAGTGGGATTCAAAAGATGGTAGCCACCATGTCAGCACTTTCAGGAAAGAGCAGACACTTTGCTAAGGGTGGGAGGACCTACACACTGGCCACACTTTAGCCTCAGAGCCAAAAAATTTAGGCAGTCACTTCTTGCTGGTCTAGTTGGCCTGCTGTTCCAATCTAATTAGGGAACATTGTTGATGTGCTAAAAATCTCAAGTGTCAGACATCAGTTAGGGCAGAAACACTCTTGGGAATTAGAAATTCATCTGACTTGACAAACCCTTGAAAAAATTCATGAAAAACGAAGATCAGTTCTCCTAAGAGCTGCAGCAGCTGACCATACCTGAGTATGAATTAAATTTAACCTGAGATCTGATCTTCTGAAGTCCTACTGGGGTTAGTAGGAATTGAGGAGGAGGATTGTTGATGGGGATTATAGATTAGGGCAAAGGTTTTTGGAATGGGGGCACTGAGATGGGAGGCAGACCTGATTCGGGTATGCTGCATTTGAAGTTGGGGGCTCTGTGTTCCAATCCCATCCATGACACTAGCCTTATGACCACTGGCAAGGCTCAGTCTCACCTTCCGAATAATGTTTGTATTAGCTATTGCAGAGCATTGTTGAAGATCAAATAAGCTAACACATGCAAAATGCTTTGTAATCCTTGAAATATTGTCAAAATGAAGGATTTCAATGGCTAAGGTCAATAGAAAAATGAATCCAGAGTCAGGATGACTATTTACATCCATGGGCAATGTGCCTCTTTTGTTCCAAGGTGGATGGGTTTTGTCTCCTCCTTTTCCAGTCTCACTAAACCTTGTACTTCCCTCATTTCGTCTTCTGTCGCTTGATTCCTTATGGTCCCTTACACAAGCCATTTCACCCTCAGATTGTGGGCATTTTCACTGGCTGCCTCACATACGTGGGACTCTCTGCCTCCTGGCTTCCTTTGAGTCCCATAAAACCTCATTTTCTGAAAGACGTCTTTCGCTCTTCCTGCTAGGGCCTTCCCTCTGTTAATTATCTCCAATTTACCTTGTTTATATCTGTTTGAATGTAGCTGTTCGTGTGTTGTCTCTCCTGTTAGAAGCTGAGCTCCTTGAGATCCGGAACCAGGTTTTTGCTTCATTTTGTGCACTAGCATGCTTACGGTGCCAGGTACACAGTAGGCTTTTTAGATGCTTGTTGACTTGACTTCTTTTTAAATTTACTGTTACAAATGATATTCTTCTGTTTTTGCTCCAAAAATCTGAATGTGTATGTTATACTATGTGGAGAGGGTTTAGTTGGTCTTCATATATAAAATCTTGACTGAAACTGGTTACTTTGTAGAGAGTAAGAATGTCAAACACTAGTCAAAGAGAGCCTTGGAAAGATCTTCGACGTGGTCTGCAAATTCGTTCTTGTCTCTGACACGTTGGCTGTGGGACCCTGGACCAGTCATCTGGCTTCTCTGGGCTTCCGTTTCCTCATTGTAAAGGCAGGGGGTTGGACTAGATGACCCAGTGTCCTTCCCTGTTCTAGACCTAGGGTTCTATAATCTGACTTCACTTCCTTTTCCCACTCTATGAAATGACGTGGTTAGCCTGGATGACCCAATGTCCCTTCTTGTTTTAGACCTAGGGTTCTATATGACCTGACTTCATTTTCTTTTCCCACTCTATGAAATGAGGTGGTTGGAATAGATTACCCAGTGTCCCTCCCTGTTCTAGACCTAGGGTTCTATGATCTGACTTCACTTCCTTTTCCCACTCTATGAAGTGAGGTGGTTGGACTAGATGACCCAGTACCCTTCCCTGTTCTAGACCTAGGGTTCTATGATCTGACTTCACTTCCTTTTCCCACTCTATGAAATGAGGTGGTTGGGCTGGATGACTTCTCAGGTCACTTAGAGCTCTAGATGTAGGATCCTGTAAAGTCTCCAGGTCTCAGTTTCCCCCTCTAGAAAATGAGGGGTTTGAACTGAGAGGACCCCTTAGGAACTCTTAGATCCCTCCCAGTTCTAGATTTGTGGTTCTAAGGGAGCAAATATTGGCTCATCAGGATTATTTTTAGTGCACAGATGAGTATGTATGGGGGAGGTTGTGCAGTCTTAGGTAGGAGTAGAGTTAAGAGTGGGAAAAGGGAGGGGGCAGCTGGGTAGTGTAGCTGACAGAGCCCTTAGAGTTAGGAGGACCTGAGTTCAAATACAGCCTCAGACACATGATACTTAACTAGCTGTGTGACTCTGGGCAAGTCACAATCCCAATTGCCTCATCCCCCCCAAAAAAAAGAGTGGGAAAAGGGGGGATAATGGGTGGGGTAAGTGAAGAGGCCCAAGTAAAAGTAGAGAGAAGTGGGTGGAGGGAGGAAGGAAGTGAAAGTTGTCTGGGAACTTTAAAGAAGGAATTCAGGCTGAGGAAGAGGTTCCCCCCTCCCCTGGAATGTACCAAGAGGGATGGGCCTCTCTTTTCTTCTCATCTCCCTCTTGGAGAGGTTGAAGTATTTTGTTTTATTTTATTTTTTTTTAAAGGTTGAAAAGAGGGGGAAAGGAGGGAGGCAAAGGATGAGGTTGATGTTGGAGGGGGTGGAGAAAGTGAAAATGTGTTTTCTAAAGGCAGTCCTGCCAGAGAAACCTCAGGAGCGAAAGTTCTCAGCCCAGAGTAAACAGAAGATGACCACCAGTGCCTGGGCGCGTGAGCTAACTTCTTGGCCAGACTCCTCCATGTGCTGTCACCCTCCTGCCCAGCTCCCCCTTTCCTCCCTCCCCCCCCCCGCACTTGCTCCCTATGGGCCTGTGGCCCACCAGTAAAAAAAATCTTCAAGCAAGTGGCTGATTTCAGTCGAAAATTATTTTCCAGTTAATAAAAAAGGATTTGTTTTGGATTTATTAACCTCGATCACCTCATCTGTTTCCCATTGAAGGCAGCCTCCATCCCCCACCTTCCACCCACCCACTGACTCAAACCAGGAGCAAGGCTGCCATATTTGGAGAAGGGTGGTGGTGGTGGGGAAGGGCAGCTTCCAGGATCTGATGAGGCCAGAGGCTGGGGAGGGAATACCCAAATCCCAGGCCTCCTCTCCCAGCAGCCACTGCCCTCCCCACTCCCTTGTGGGGTGAGCTGCCTTCCTGGTGGCATCGGCCGAACAATCTTTTTAGGAACAGTGAGGCATCCGTGTGCTTCGTGGGAAGTCAGCAGCCTCTCTCCTGCAACCCCCACCCATTGCTTTGGGTTCTCTGTGTTTCAGCTTGGTTCCTGGGAGCTAGGGCTGGATTCCAGAGCTGGTGAGAGGGCCATGTGGCTAGGTCTCATCATTCCCCATCCCTTCTTTTGTTTCTTGTTTTCCTTTCTTTTCTCTCTCTACCTCTTTTTTCCTTCTCTCTCTCTCTCTCTCTCTCTCCCCCTCCCCCTTCCTCCCCCCTCCCTCCCTCCTTCTCTCCCTCCTCCTTCCCTCCCTCTCTCCTTCCCTCCCTCTCTCCTTCCCTCCCTCTCCCCCCCCCCTCCTTCCCCCTCCCCCCTCCCCCCTCCTTCCCCCTCCCCCCTCCCTCACTCCTTCCCTCCCTCTCCCCCATCCCTCTCTCCCTCTCTCCCTCCCTCCCTCCCTCCCTCCCTCCCTCCCTCTCTCTCTCTCCCTCTTTTTTCCTTCTCTCTCTCTCTCTCTCTCTCTCTCTCTCTCTCTCTCTCTCTCTTTCTTTCTCTCCCTCTCCCTTCCTCCCTCCTTCCCTCCTTCCCTCCCTCCCCCTCCCTCCCTCCTTCTCTCCCTCCCCCCTCCCTCCCTCCTTCTCTCCCTCCCCCCTCCCCCCTCCTTCCCTCCCTCCCCCCCTCCCCCCCTCCTTCCCTCCCTCCCCCCCTCCCTCACTCCTTCCCTCCCTCTCCCCCATCCCTCTCTCCCTCTCTCCCTGCCTCCCTCCCTCCCTCCCTCCCTCCCTCTCTCTCTCTACCTCTTTTTTCCTTCTCTCTCTCTCTCTCTCTCTCTCTCTCTCTCTCTCTCTCTCTCTCTCTCTCTCTCTTTCTCCTCTCTCTCCTCCCCCACCCTTTCCTCCTCTTCTGTTCCTCCACCTCCCTCCTCCCTAAAATAAATAAACCAGTCGCTCCACGCAGGTTCCAGGCATATTAGTCACATATCCCAGAAGTTTAATACAGAATTATTTTGACAGTGAGAACAAGGAGTGTTTTCTAGTGAACGCTGGGAACGCGTTATTCCAACTGGTCTCCCTGCCTCCCAGACAGATGAGATGTTTTTGAGATGGCTCTGCCTTGGAGGAGACCGGCTGGCTTCCCTTGGAGACGTGACAAGCTGCTCTCTCCCCAGAGGGGCTGAGGGAGAAAGGCAAGGCAGGCTGAGATAGAGTCCCTCTGAAGTTTCTCTCAATCCCAATAAGTCACAGGGAGTCTTGGAGCATGAATTTTGTTGTTTTGGTAATTTGCTCATGTCTCTTCATCACAGTCCCTAGCTGCCTTCCATGCACAGCTAAGGGGCTTCTTCCTCCCTCTTTCCCCCATGAATACTTTCTCCCTCTTTAAATAACTTCAGATTTTCGTAGGGTCACAGATGGAGAGCTAGAAGGTGTCTTGGAGGGCATCCCTGTAGCTCTATACATCTTTCCCCCCTTTTAGTAGATGAGAATACTAGAGACTAAGAAAATTAAGTAATATGATACGAATCACATTGTATCACCTCCTGGTTAATCAGCAAGCAGTTACAGAAAAACCACTGTGTGTCTTGAACTGTGTTTAATTTTAGAGATACAAAAGGCAAAAAGATAATACTTCCTGCCTCTGGGAGCTTGCACCTCTTTGGAGGAGGCAACATGTGTGCGTTTGGGTACATACAGGATGACTACAAAGTCATTTCTTCTTGGGGACGGAGGAGAGGTCTTAGCATCTGAGAGGACCAGGAAGGGCCTCGTGTCGGAGAAGACCTGCATCTGCATCTTGAGGAAAAGAAAGATGAGGAGGCAATGTGTTCCACACATAAGGGGATGACCTGAGCAAAGGTTTGCATGTAGGAGAGGGTCTGGCACATGTAAGGAAATGCATAAAAGCTCCATCTGGGTGTTTGGTGAAGTACTTAAAAAGTCAGTTCTTTGGGGGCAGGGTCAATTTAAAAAATATTTTTGTGTGTCAAGAGCCTAGCACAATCCTTTGCAAATATGAGGGGCTAAAATTAGTAAATTTAGATTCAATTGAGGTGATCATAATAGAGAATCAGCTTTTAAAACTGGCATTCTGCCCCCTTGGAAAACATCAGGCTAATTTCTCTTAAAGACCTGCAGCTTCTCATGCTTCCCATGCCCTTTGGATCCAATATGGTGGATAGTTGCTTTACCTTGGCTTTCCCAGTTGGTCCTTCCCTTTGAGAGCAGGAAGCACATTTCCCAATGACCTTGCAATTTTCAGGGCTCTTTCTGACTTTTGGAGAGGGACTACAGACCATTTTTCCCATTGCCAAGGTGGGACAAATTGAAACTCATTAGCATACAATGAGAGTGAGTCCCTGGCTGCTTTGCCCAGGTAACAAAGACTAGATGACCAGTGGAGGCCAAGTCCGGGTGTGCTACCAAGGAAGAAACTGCCCTGCTGGGATGCCCTCCCTAAAGTGCGGACCAAGGGAAGCTGGGCAAGGCCACCCACCCATGCCTATAGGAAGCATGCATTGAGAGATGTGCTGAAGACTGACTTCATTTATTTAACAAAAACAGGTAGTTTCTTTCTTTCTTTTCATTTTTTTAAGCCAGAAAATTTTGTTTCTGGAATGTAGGTGTTTATTTTGATCATGGGATCAAGAGCTAGGATGGCTAATATTAGCAATAGCCGACATTTTTATGTTGACATTAAAGTTGTCAAAATGCTTTAAATCCATTATTTCATTTAATCTTTGCCACATTCCGTTGAGGACAGTAATTCCAAATTAGGAAGCCTGAAGCACCAAGGGCCTGACCCATGTTCCTGCAGCTAGTGTCAAAGCACAGCTGGAGTGAGGGGAGGAGCCACCTCTTCTACAAGACCTTTCTTTATCCTCTCCCCCAACCCAGGTGTTAGAGCTCCTTCCCCTTGAGGTTCCTTTACCTGTATACATTTTTGTCTGTGTCCATGGGGAAGGGAAGAGACATTTATGAAGCACCCACTATGTGCCAGGCACTGTGCTAAGCAATTTACAAGGATCATCTCGTTTGATCCTCGCAAAGTCCCTGCTAGGTGGGTGCTATGATTGTGCACATTTTACTGATGAGGAAACTGAAGCTAAGGAATGGTAGTGACTTGCCCAAGGTCACACAGCTAGTGAGTATTTGAGGTTGGATATGTCTTCAGGCCAACGCTCTGTCTACCGCACCCCCCTAGCGCCTGTGGGTGAACAAGACGTGTGCTCAGGTAGTCAGATTATCATGGGTTAGTGCTCAGAAGGGTTGAAAGTCACTCCTATGATAGATTTAAGAAAAAAAAAAATCATCATGTGATAGTTTGAGGAAAAAGATCGTTTCTACTTGGAGAAATTGGCTAAAGGTGCTGGGGATGTCTCGCCCAGAGAGAAGAAGGCTCGGGAGGGATGTGATAACTGTTCCTCAATAGGACTGTCACTTGGGAGGGAGATTAAGCTGGATTTTTTTAGGGCAGGTCCAAGTGGGGTGACAGAGGGGCTAAAAACTCCTTAACCATGAAGCCTGTCCCAGTGCGGAAGGGGCTGCCCCCCTAAGTGGCCAGTATAATCTAAAAAGAGCCTTGGCCAGAGTGAAGAGAAAGGAACTTGGTGTGGTTGGAGCAAATGCAAGGGATATTGCTGAGAGTGTCCGAAGAGGCTGGACCTGGGGGTTGAGGAAGGAAGGAATGAAAGGAAGAAAATGCATTGGGCATTCAGCTCTTCCTGTATGGGTACTGCGCTAAGAGGGCCTGGGAAGAGACAAAGATGTCAGAGTGTCTGAGTGTTGGGCTGGGCTGGGAGATGAGAGAAGTGCAGCTGTGAGACCCCGGGGGAGCTGGCCTGGGAGCTGAGGGGGAAGCAAGGATGTATGTGTTGTCCCTAGTAGCGTGGGGCTTCCTGCCCAGTATGAGGTGGGGGCCTTCCACAGAGGAAAAATGCACCACTTCTCCCTCTGTCCCCCATACAGCTGGGGACAAAGTCCTGGGTACCGTGCCCTAGTTCTAGCTCAGATAACTATCGGGATCCTAAAATAGCAGAAGCATTTCTCCCCAGGGAGATGGCTATCGGATGCGTGTTCTGATTTCATTGGTGTGTCCAGCTTGTTCCTGGTTCCTGGAAACTCGGTCAAGCGGTTTGGTCTTCTCTTTCCTCCTGTAAAATAAAATATAAATTGAATGGCCACGTTGCTCATTTACCAGGGGTCACGAGCTCCCATCTTGGCCCCGGTTTGGAGGCAAACCTTTAGGATGAGTCCAGCCTGGGGCTTGTGGCTCTGTCTCTGTCCTCAGTTCCAGTCCGAGGAGGAGTTTCTTGTTTTCTCATAAAGCTGCCCCTGATCTTGAAGAAGGAGGTCACTCCTGCCTATCTTCCAGTGGGCAGGCCTCCTTGTCTGTCTGGGCCCGAGTCTTGCCTCTGGCCAGGCTAGGCCCAGCCTTTGTGCATTTGAGTAAATGTTTCCTAGATGGATTCACCCGATTTCCAGTAAAGACAAACATTCTGGATACCAGATTGCATTCATCCCCAGGCCTGAGCTGGGTGACCTAGCCTTCCAGGCTCACATCCATATATGGTGAAAAGAGGAACAGAAGGGGAAGAGAGCCCTGCAGCCCCAACACCCTGCTGAAAGCCAGACAGAGGTGCAGTGCTCAGGAATGTGCCTTTGTCAAGGAGAAAATGGGACTTCTGCAGCCTCCACAGGAATGAGAACACAGGCTGCACCTCGAGGAGAGACAGCAGCATCTGAGACAGTCGTCCCCTGCCCACCTCCCAAGCTTTCTGGGAAAACTCCAAACGGAGGTTTAATTGAGAAGCAGAGACTGTCAAGGCAGCTAGCTTGACACGTTTGGTTCTGTCTGGCAGAGTTCCAGGGTCTGAGATGGAGAACTGGGAGGGCCCTCAGAGGCCACCTAGTTCCCCCACCCCCCACCACCCCCTTCATTTTTAAAAGGAGTCCCAGAGTGGGGAAATGGCTTGTTCAAGATGGAAGATGAAAGTTTGGGGTTTTTAGCCTGAACTCTTTATTCTCCTTCTATAGGTGGGGAAGCTGAGGAAGTGACAGGATTGTAGAAAGTTCAAGATTGCCCTTCATTTTACAGATAAAGAAACTGAGGCCCGGAGCAGTTAAGCCACTTCCCCAAGGCTCAAAGCTAGAAAATGGCAGAGCTGGCAATTATGGGGTCATAGCCACTTCTGTCATCTTACAGAAAGGGAAACTGAGTCCCATAGGCTTGCTTAGGGTCACACAGGTGTTGAGTAGCAGAGATGAGTTTCAGAAGGTTTTTAGACTCCAAATCTGTCCTTCTTCCTGTGTTGGCTGTTCTCATGGCCAAGCCAACTGCTTTCCCTACTCTTAGACCCTTCCCATTCCTCTGAGGCTCGAGTAGAGGCCAGTGCTGGTGAGCATCTGCCCTCCGGGACAGAGGCTGCTCTGGAGGCCTGAGCCCCCTGCGGCATCCTTGTGGGCTAATTGTTCTCCATCTGCATCCTCTGCTGGGGGATCAGGGAGTCCAGCCCCAGCGGTGGCAGCAGCAGCAGCGGCAGCAGCCTCGGCAGCTCACGTGGCTTCCTCACACCTTTGGAAATTGAATTTGGGATGTGAGGCTGAGGTGTTGTTCCCCAGTCGGTAATTAGATGAGTCACTTCACTGTCACAGATGTTGAGAAAAAGCCAAAATCTGAGACGCCAGCCCTGTGCTGAGACAGAGCTGAGCTCCATGCTCCAGAGGACGCCGGTCGGTGCCTCCGCTGCCCTTTGTGGGGGCGTCCCCCGCCGGATCCCACAGAAACGGCAGCCGCGGCGCCAGACCTTGCTCACTGAGCGCTTGCGTCTTCAAAACAACAACAACAACAAAGCGAAGGAGCTATCGATGCCCTGGCCTGGAAGCAGCCTCCCCTGCTTTGGGAGGAAATCTATCAGCTCCAAAAAACCAACAAAGAAGTAAAAGCAGTACAGCCAGCATCATTTAGTGATGATTTTGGAGTGCAGAAGACCTGGGTTCCGATTCTGCTTCTGACATATACTAGTTCTGTGACCCTGGGCCGATCACTTACGGTTCTAAGCCTCAGTGTTCTTCTTTGTAAGAGAAGATAATAAGACTTGATGGTTCCTTAGGCCTTGCTCTGAATCTGTGATCTAGTGGCTTACTAGCAGAGAGACCCTGGGCAAGTCACTTTGTTTTCTCACCCTCACATGGAGTGAGCTCTCCACTTTTGAGGCAGTCTAGACTTTGATGGATGGGTTGTCCATCTGCATTGGTGAAGGGAGTCTTCATGCTGGAAACTCCTCATACTGACAAATACAATTTCAGCTTTTCAAAAAAAGAAAAAAAATAAATGATGTATAAAAATATGTTCAGGCCTAAAACTTCTGAAGTTGGTTTCACTCACTAGTGTGTGACTCTGGGCAAGTCATTCAGCCCCTGTTGCCTCACAAAAAAAAAAAAAAAAGAATGTAGGGCTGGTTTCTGAGGTGATGAGTGAGGGGCTTCTTTCTTTTAGGTGACTGAAGTGCTCCATGATTCCAGAGGGTAGACCCAGGAACAGCAGGCAGGAGCTGAGGCCTGATTTCTGGAAGGAGTCCAGAGCATTAGCTTCTCATGGGTGACATGGGCTGCCTGGAGGGAAAGGGAGCCCTCCCCCACCCCTGTCTCTCTCTCCCTCTCTCTTTCTCTGTCTCTCTCTCCCCCTCTCCCTGCCCTCTGTCTCTCTCTCTTCTCTCTTTCTCTGTCTCTCTCTCCCTCTCCCTCTCTCCCCCTCTCCCCCCATGAAGGCCCTAGAGGAGAGGCCCAATGACCACTTGCTGAGGTCATTCTAGAGGGGCCTCTTGCTCAGGGAGGGTGCGGACCAGCTGACCCTGAGGTCACGGGAAGTCATTAGCACAGGAAGTCTTGCTCACCCCCCCCATTCCAGAACACCGGAATGCTAATTTCTGGGACTAAGGCTTCCCCTCCCCTCCAAGAGGACAACATGCTCTGCTCGAGCTAGGCAAGGGAGGCTGGCTCTGTTGGAACACAGCATCTGCCCCTCCGATGGAGCTTTCCTGCAGTTATCAGGCTGAGCAAGGACTCCCAGAAGTGTGGGGAGAAAGAGGGGGATGCTAACAACTCGGGGATGGGTGTCGGATGCCAGCCCGCTGCCTCCCGGCCCTGGGCTGAGCCTGCTGGGCACACGGGGTGGCAGCTCTCTCGGAGCAGAGTGAGCACTAGGTTCCCTGGTTGGGAAGTTTGGGGAGGAGACACTAGCCAGCATTTCTCAGGCTCGGTGGGGGACGCAGGGACGGGCAGCAACAGGAGATGGAGCATAATTAGGAGCCTGCGCTAGATTGTGGGAGTCTGGGGGATGGTGATGACCTTGGAGCTGATGCTGCACAGATTGGAGAGAAGGCGCCAGGGCATAAGGGCTGCCTGTGTTTCCTCAGCCCTGTCCCTCAGTCCAGCTCTGGGGTTCATCCAGGCCTGACACCCAGCCAGATCACTGGGCAGCAGATGGAGAAAGGACTGGACAGCCTGGTTAGCATGATGAGAGAGAAAAAGGGCAGAGGGGCTCCGTGATGGGTTTTTGGTTTTGTGCTGAGGTCTATGGGTGGGGAGGTGGGGGGGAGTAAACCATGGAAGACTTCTTGGAGAAGGGGGACCTCCAAAGCGAAACTTGGCTAAGGTTAATCAATTTTAGTGAGTACTTAGGGTAGAAACATAAATGGAGATTATCTGGAAGTGTCTGCAGGGTCTCTCTTGACTTCTTGGTCTCCCTTTTAGGCATCCAGGCTCTCTCCACATTCCATATATCCAAAAGAGTTCATAGGGAACAGAGAGGCCTCAGCTTTCTCACCTCTAAAATGAGGGGGTTGGATTTGGTCCCTCAGTCAATGACCCTCTGAGTCCTTAGCCATTTACACTCTAGCATGAAGAAGTCAGTGTGTCCTTTCCCTCTGAGGTAGTTGTGCTACAGCCTGTCTGCTCTTGTGGACTGAGCGCCCTTCCTCTATTAAAGGAATCCAGACGTTGCTCATCTGGGAGGGAGGGTCCTTGTGGGCAGAGGGGGCCGGACCTGGCTGCAAAGTCGGACCCCAGGGTTACAGATCCGAATCTCACTACTAAAGATAACAGTGACTAACATTTATCCAAGTTCAGCCAGGCATGGGCATAAGTGCTTCCCAGGAATCATTCCATTTGATCCTCAGCTCTGGGAGCTGGGCACCACTACTGTCCCCATTTTACAAATGAGGACACTGAGGCAAACGGAAGTTAAATGACTTACCCAAGGTCACACAGATGGGAAGTGTCTAAAATCAGATTTGAACTCAGGTCCTCCTAACTCCAGATCTGGTGCTCCACCTGCTGCCTCAGAGCAGGTCACCGACAGGTCCTATTCCGGACCATTCTCTAGAGGACGCCAGAGAGAGGACCAGGCAAGATGGATTCTGTAGTTTCACCCAGTAAGTGGGAGGAGTGAGTCCAGGCCCTTCCCCAGCTTTCCACTGGTGAGGGCAATCAGAGAGGGCAATGAGGACCAAACCGAGGGAGTTAGGAGCCATCCCTTTCAGCAGGATTGGGAGGAGCAGGTCAATCAGAGAAGGCTTCCTGGAGAAGGAGGTGCCTGAACTGAGTCTTGAAGGAGGAGGGTTATTTCAGTTGGTGGAGAAGTGGAGGGAGGGAGACCACATGGGTGCAGGGCAGGCAGGGATGAGTTACAGGAAGAGCAGATGGTCCCGTGTAGCCAGAACGTGAGTCACAGTGAAGGAGCTTTGTATGGGCCCTGGCCGAAAGGGTTGGTGGAAGGCCTTGAATGACAGCACCATCAGCTTCTGTGTTTGTCACTGAGCCATGGCACCATTGCAAAGTCTGGCCCAATGCTGGTGGATGAGGCTTTTGCTCCCTTCTCATAAGTCTTCCCAGCCTGTACGAGCCTCAGAGCGTCTGAGAACCCAGAACGTTAGAGCAGAAAAGCTATGGGACTGATCAGTGACAACACCCTCATCTTGAAGAAGAGGACAATGGGGTCTGGGAGGCCCCGGTCTCTTCATTTGAAGGGCTGGAATGTCAACAAAAGCTTCTTCTTTCCTTTCCTCCGAATAGATCTTGGATATTTTTTTGTAGCTTATGATGGAGGATTGACAGCCCACAGAGTCTTTGGGAAGGAGTCAAGCATGACATGCTGTGACCCAGAGAGCAGACCCCCCAGGCCCTCAGGCTCCCTTCCCCAGGGGGCTGCTGTGCCCTGGGATCCCCTCTGTTTCCTCTCAGCCCCCTCCTCTGACAGCTAGCTTTCTTTTTGTTTTTGATCCGATGAGGAATTTCTCCTTGCCCAAGCACCGGGACGTTCCCTCTGTCACTTGTCACATCAGAGCCCTGAGAGCTTAAATCACTCCCAGTGTCTCATAGCCAGGGTGGATGGGAGACCAGGATCTATCCATTATGTCACCTTTTCTCTTGAACCCACTCTGTGGTACCTAAGATGGACTTATTTTAGATCCATACGGTGCTCTGGCTGTCAAAGTCTTTGGGAGCCTAATTGTCTTTGAGCAGGTTAGCTGTTCCTACCAGTTTTGTGTCATCTGCAAATCTGAGGAGCTTGCCTTCTCTGCTTTTATAAAGTCCTTCATAAAAATGTCCTCCAGCACAGAGGCAGGCATAGATTCCCAGGCCCCCATTGACCTCCCTCCAAGGCGTCGTCGTTTGTCTTAGCTACTTGAACTATAAAATAAGGGTATTAATAACACTGAAACTCAAAGGTTTTTATGTGAGGTTCAAATGAGAGAATATTTGTAGAGCACTTAACACAGTGCCTGAAACATAGTAGGGCCATTTACATGCTTATTCTCTCTCCACTCAGTGCTCCCCTGCCATAACATTTTTATTCAATTTTATTTGTCAATTAGCAAAAAAAAAAAATTCCTCTCCTCCTTCCTCCCCCAATCTCATAATAAATCTGAGTAATCAAAACAAATTCTTGCATGGGCCATGACTGAAAATTTGTATCTCTTGATGCTTTCAGGAAGTGGGGAGCTTGCTTCATCACTGATACCCTGGTGTGGGGGGTCATCCTATTGACCAGAATTCTGAAGGTTTTCCAAGCTATTGTTTGTTACTGTTAGTTCAGCGGATAGCGCACTATTTTAATGAATTTTGGCTGATGCGAGGCTACTCCTTCCCACCTCCCTCTAGACTTTGCCAGACCCCATCTCTGCCCCCTCCCCGACACCATCTCTTGTTCTCTGATTCTTTGGACTTAGCGCATCTATAACTCATCATGTGTCCTATGGCTAATACCGCTGTCCTTCATCTGCCAAATAGAAAGATTTCTAACAGTGGCCTTCTGGAGACACTGGGTCTAAACCAAAGGTGGCAACTTCAGGCCCTGTGCCTGGTGGCTTCGGGTGAAATTTGTGGGCTTGTTTGGGAACTGCCAAAATTAGCATTTACCTCCTCTATTAATTAATTAATTAGCATTAGTTGGCCTCTCCCTGAGGGGAGTCATCAAAACTTAGCATGGTAAGTAGAGGCAATAGCAGCGTTCTTCCCATCTTCCTTTCCCCCCTACTTTGCCCTTTCTTCAGACTGGAGTGTGCTCTGTGGGAAGGACAAGAGGCCATCTGAGATGGGGAGTTCACTGCTTGGGAGAGAGACTGAGACTGACTCATGGTGTTCTCAAAATGCATAGAATGAAGAAAGTCAAGTGACCAATAAAAATGTAATCCAAACAGATGCAAAGTGCCACATCGGTCATAAATAAGGATGGCCTTCTAAGATTAGGAAACAGCCGCAGAAGGAAATGCAGACCATGCAAGGAGGCCAGGCTAATTTGCTGTCCAAATACCAGGAATGGACTCCCCTCATCTCTCCTGGAATTGGAATTGATTTCTGCCGCTTTTTTCCTTTTTAACTAGTCCCCGAACAATATGCAGCAGGAACGTTCCCTTCCGTAGTTGTCAAGGAAGTCATCCTTCCCATTACCATCTGTGAAGGCCTGGGGGATTGCTCAGAGCAGAGCCAAAGCTAGACTGGCCTCCTCATCTGCTCCTCTGTCTTCCTCTCTTGAAGCCTGGGCTACCCTCACCCGGGGATATCTGCTTGAGTAGTCCCACAGTCTGATTTCTTTGGGGGCCCAGAAGATGGTCCATTTGCTCCTTTATAGAGACCTAGCACAGTCAGACAGTGAGTTAGTCCATAAACAGTGTATTAAGTGCCTCTTAGCATGGGCCAGGCATTATGCTAAGCGCTGGGGGTACAATGAAAGAAAAAGGCAGAACATACTGCTGCTGGTCCCTGAAAGGCTGAAAATTAGCTCGCACATAAAAAGATGTTCCAGCATCCACAGAGACATGATGGAGACCTGAATAAAATGGTTTATGGTTAACTCAACATCCATTTCCCACAAATTACTTCCTCTCTCTCCTCCACCCAGCTGAGTTGCTTTGTAACAAGGCATTTTTTGAAAAGACTGACCCACCGGTCTTTTGCTCTGTAGTTGGGTGGGAGGCCCCAGATACCAGTGCTTAGTAACAACAACCACTGTAGCCACTACATTAACTGCATGCTGCTATTCATAAGCAGCTGATGGGGTTCCCCACCAGTGGTGGGGTCATGAGGGAATTGGGGTGGTGAGAGAGAATATAAATGTAAAAATTCTTCATTTCCTTCTCCTATTTTTATTCCTCCTTCCCTATCCTTCCTTCTTTCTGCTCCCAATCTCTTTTATCTGAACCCTGTATAACTTTAGTGTTGGAGCTGAAAGGGGCTTTAGAAGCTATGGAGTCCAAATTCTTGATTTTATGGATGAGGAAAGTGAGGCTGGAGGAAATGCACTGACTGCCCTGAGGTCGTCTCTTCCCCATTCAGCCCTTGCTCGTGCCACATGACTTTGTCCTCCCTTCCTGGGAGTTTAGTGCAGTAGCATAAGGGAGAATTAAAGGACATGGTGGTGGGTGTGTCAAATGGATACCACCTCTTGGGGACATCCTATTAGAAATTGACAGAGTGCCACCATCTTTAGCCTGAGAGACATTTAAATCTGTGGCAGACTGATAGTCATTTTTTTCAGTAGTGGCACAAGATTTTTTAAATTTATTTTTTGGTAGCTTTATGTAGCCGTGTCATCACCAAAGGGTCCCCTGGCATACTCTGAGACTCCAGTGGACTTGTGCTCTCAGTATGAGGCAGTGGGAATCATCCTGGCTTTGGAGTCCGATGACCTGTGTCCAGAATTGGCTCTGCTTCTCCCTCCTGTGCGACTTTGTACAAGTCTAACCTAACTTAGTGCCTGACAGGAAGAATGCACCTACTGGATGCTCGTTGAATGACTGATTAACTTATTTGTGCGTTGGCGTGTTCATCACTAAAAGGATAGTGTTGGGCTAGATTGATCTTTGTGGTCTCTTTCAGCTCTGAACCTGTGGGCATCCCCACCATGATGCACAATAAAGCCTATTCAAATCTGCTTGTCCTATGGAATTCTTATTCAAGTCCTCTTTAAGTGCCCCATGGGGGTTGATTCATTGTACTAAAGGCCTTCCTCTTTTCTTTGACACTGCATCGATGCTACTTCCATAACTAGTGCAAAACTCTTCTGTTGACCCCAGTGTCTCTATTTGTAAAATGAAAGGACCACACCCAATGACCTCCAGCTCTAAATCTGCCCACCTCCCAGTGGACAAAGGAGTGGACCATCAACTTCCCTTCACTTTTTCCATGTGATTATCACATCATTTTTTAGGTCATTTTTTTCAGATGACCTTAACATTTCCTTCAGGATAATTCGTCATTCATAATGTGTTTTATCCTATATCATTCACTATTCCCTTTAAGTGATTTACAACTTCAGGTCTTTGGAGGGGTGAGGGGGAGAAATAGCGAAAAAGAAAGAGGAGGGAAAAGGGGGAAAAAGAGAAGGAAAGAGAAAGAGGGAGGAGAGATAGAGAAAGAGGGGGAGAGGAGAGAGGAAGAGAGAGGAAGAAAGGGAGAGAGAGGGAGAGAGGGAGGGAGAGAGACTCATTTTAGACTCATTTTATTCCAGAAACTGTAATCAGTAAGTAGAAGGGATATAAGCAAACAAGAACAGTCCGTGTCCTCAAGGAGCTTATATTGTAATAAAGGAAGACAGCACATGGGGTAATAGGGTCCCAGAAGGAGAATTTGGAGAGGGGTGTCAGACAGAATGGTCTGGTAGGCAGGAGGAAATGCATGCAGCGTGTGTCATGGAGATGGCTAAGAATTATTGGTCTTGAGATCAGATCAGATAAAGAGAACATTTTCATAATCAAGGCCATGAGGGTTTCACCCCTGTAGCCATGTTATGAAATATATTCATACGCATGGGAAGAAAGCTATTTTCAAAAAGACAGGCTTTTGCTTAAGGGAGAAGTCTGGAGGCTATCACAGGGTCTTCACAGGCCTTGAAGGATCCCCCTGGCTTTCCTCTTCCTGTTTAATTCTGGGCCACGATCGCTGTCCATTTGTCCTGCATGTCCCCAATGCATGAACTGATTGTGAAGCTCTAGAGGTAGACCATCCACCTGAAAATGGGAGTCTGGTTGGGATGTATTTCTTATCCACTTGTTCTTTCTTGGATGGACAGCTAGGTCAAACCCTTTTGAGTGTGCTGGTTCAAGGGCTTCTCTCAGGCTATCCTTCAAGCCACGGAAGGCTTGATGATGGACTCTTGCCTCTAATTCTCTGTTGTCCCCCATTTCTGGAAACTGGACTTGAGGCCTCGTAGCTGGATCAGGAGAAGCTCAAAACACCCTCCCCTCTGCCATCCCTCTGCCCTATTGATACTTTTCACTGGACTGGACCCACCCATTGTTTTCTGACCGTTGCTGAATGTCAAAAATCACTCATCCTGGGGAGCCAGGTAGTATTCTAGATAGAGCACTGGACCTGCAGTCAGGAAGATCTGATCATATACTAGTTGTGTGATCCTGGACAAGTCACTTCAGCCTGTTTGCCTCAATTTCCTTATCTGTAAAATGAGAGGGAAAAGGAAATGGCAAACCACTCCAGTATCTCTTGCAGAAAACCCCAAATAGGGCATGAAGAGTTGGACATGACTGAAACAACTGAATAACAATAACACAACAAGCTTGTACTGAGGGGGAGAAATAGTGAAAAAGAAAGAGGAGAGAAAAGGGGGAAAAAAGAGAAGGAAAGAGTGATTTTTTTTTCCTTTCATAGTCTACAAAGGAAGCCTTGTGAAGCCTGCATGTCTCCTAGATGCTTTCTAATTGAGCTCGTTTTTCTGCTTAGCCAAAGCCAGACCCTTCTATCACTGGGTGGCAGAAGGGCTGCTTTCTCTGTCTTGCTAAGGGCATGTCCACGATGATAAAATCACCTAGCCCCACATTGCTGGAATATTCAATGCCATTTGACTTTGGAATGTCCAATGGAATTAGGTTTGCCAGGTGCTTTAAATACATGATCTTGTTTGCTTCTTATCACCACCAAGGGAAATGAGTAGCACATATGGTATAGTCATCCCCATCTTACAGATGAAGAAACTAAGGAACAGGATCATAGCCTTTGAGCTGGGAGAGCCCTGAAATGCCTTCTTAAGATTGCTGGGTCATAGGTCTAGAGCTGAAAGGGTCCTTTCAGGCCATCTAGTCTGACCTTATTTTTACAGATGAGGAAACTGAGGGCCAAAGAAATGATGTGACTTGGCCAAATGACCCACCCCCAAAGGTCATTGGAGAGAGTGGGGTTTGAACTCAGGTGTCCTGACTCCTTTCCTTGTACTCTGTTGCCCTTCTCGTCCATTGGAGATCTACTTTCCCTTATCCTGAATATAGCTTTACATATGAAGTTATTCGAGCCATGTTTTACCTATCTTTGTTTCTCCAGTGCTCAGCACATAGTGGGTACACTTCATGGAAATTTCTTGTTGCCTGACGAGCCATACCACACTGGGAACTGAGGTCAGCTAGCAGCCTGCTGTATTTAGGCTTTGCAACCTGAGGACACCTGGGTCCAAATCCTTACTCTGTTCCAATCCCATTTCTGCCCTTTACTCCTTTTGTGACCTGGGGTTGACATTTGCAGCTCTCTCATCTGTAAAATGGGGAGGTTAAGACCAGATGACCTTTGGATCCTTTCCTACTTGGAACCTATTATTAATAGGGGTCAGATGGTCTTCAGTTAATCCCTCCCCTATATAAACTGCAGGCTGAAGGCGGGAGCCAGTCACCTCAAGGAAATTGCCTCACACCATTTTCTCCCATGTGTAAGCTTCTTCACAGATTTATGCTCTGAATTACACGGCAGGGAAGAGATGTATAACCTCCTAATGCAACCTGGATGAAAAAGGTGGCTAAGAGCCACCTTTTCTAGAGATGGAATGATGCTGACGCTCTTTCTGATTCCCTGCTCCTCAGAGGAGCTGTAAGCCCCCAGTAACCTCTTCTTCATCCCTGCTCAAGGGGAAGTCAGTGGGGCTGTCGGTGAGAGGAAGTGAAGCCTGCAGCCAAAGCAGCAATCCAGTATCTTTCGGGTGTTGAGGAAAGCAATTAGTGTACCTGATTATCTCACTGGCTCAGCACATATTTTTGGGGATGTGATGTAATGCTCGGAAACGGTTCCTTGTTAGATTTTCAGCTCTGATCAGATTTATCCTCAGAGGAAAAGGCGAGTTGTCAGGGACAACTTGAAATTGATTTTCCTCTTGCTTCTGTTGGCTGCGACTGTCCCCCTTTGAATCATGCCTCTAATTTAATATAGAGAACTGAGCGTCCCCACCTGGAGACTGACTGTTTCTTAATGACAGGTAGGCTAGGCAAACACTTCCTCTTTCCCACAGAGGCCAAGAGTTGCGGCTTCCTTCCCCTGCTACCCGCTGCTGGTCTTTTTTTTTTTTTCCTTCTTTATTTGTCCAGGATGGCCAGGGTGAATGTAAGATGGCATCGAAGTAATCGCTGCTTTAACTGGGCCTACAGAAGTGTGATAATCAGTGGCCAAGCCTAGCTTACAGCCTGTAGTTCATGTTTGGGAAGAGAGTCAGACTGGAGCCTTTGTTGAAGATGGAATTGGGTGGTAGTAAAGTCAGGTTCAATTTCCTTAATAATGGATTCGGTGCCACCCAGGAGCCAAGAAGCCCCAGGTTCAAGGCTTACCTTTGACACTTATTGCTTGTGTGATTCTGGGCAAATCACTTCTACTTTCTGAGATTCAGGTATTTCCTTGTCTGTGAAAGAAAAGCACTCAGCTCTCAGAGTTATTGGGAGTATCAGATGAGGCGATATATGTAAAGTGCTTTCAGCGTAAATGTCAGTGATTTTTTATTGGGTCCCAGAGATTCATGGTTAATGCCGTTAGAATATGGGCTGAACTGAAGAAGAGAACTCGTAGTGGAAAGTGAAATGTCAGGGTTGGACTAGCTACCCTGGAAGGGCCTTTGTAGCTCTAAATCTTTGTTAAGCAGATAATCATAACAATAATAATGATAGGGAGAGTTCATACAGTGTTTGTAAAGTGCTTCATCTATGTTATCTTATTTAGTTCTCATAACAATCCTGTGAGATAGTTGCTATGAGTATGCCCATTTTGCAGATGAAGAAACTGAGAAAAGCAGAGGTCTGACCTGTCATCACTTTCAGAGGGATTGGCTGCCCGGGGCTGGCCATAGTTTCCTGACCTTTCAAATGGGCATGATGATAAAGCTTACTGACCTGTTGTGAGGAGACAGGAGAGCTAGAAATGCTTGCATGCTTATTTGCCAGAGGGAGATGCAGAGTAAAGAGAGAGAAGGATTTCTCAGCCCAGGTTTGGAAGAAAGGAAAGGAAGGCATCATGCCCAGGACAGAGCCCAGAGCTTGAGTGCCCCTCTGGAAGTACCCATCCTCTGGGCTTTTCTAGAAGCTTCTAAAGGATTTTGTATACAAAGAGCTCCAGTAGTGACCAACCCTAAAGGGAGACCTTAGTGGTGCAGGAAATCTTACTTTTGGAGATGGGAGAATGTTCTGGGCAAGACCCTGGGGACTCATCCCTGGTGTAACTGGAGTGATTTGGGACCTGACTTTGTTGATAGAGACATGGGTGTGGTCACTGGACTTTAATGGAGAGAAGTATCAAGTTTCTAGGGGCTGTTCTTTAAATGTTGTTTCCCCAGAGGGAGAGGGAAGGTGGGGAGTAATTAAGAAATTGGGGAGGTCTGAATTGTGTAAGGCCACAGGGTGCCCTCCGTGGCCTCCTCAGGAGCTCTGAAATCAGGACCTCTTCACTTTAATTGAGCTGTGGGCCCCTTTGTCATTCTAACTAAGACCGCAGTTACCCTTCTCAGAACGTTTCAAATGTATGAAATGAAATATGTAGCATTGTAATGGAAAACATTTACATGGAAATGCAGTTATGAAAATATTTTTTAAAAAGTTCATAGGCCCTAGGCCAAGAACCCTTGTCTCAGAGGTCTCACTTCTTGGATCACTGAAACAGAATCTCCCTGGGAGGGAGGATGTAGCTGACATGCAGTATGACGTTGGATCTGGTAGACTTAATCCAGCGCTTCAACCTTCCTGACAAAGGTCTAGCAGTTGCTTTAGTTACGAGTCCTGCTCATGAGGTGAAGGACTAGGGCAGACTTCCAGCCTGCTGCCTCCTCCAGTGTTCATGCTCTTTGGAGGGAGCTGAGCATAGTAGCACCATATACCATATAAATGCTATTCCCTTCCCTTTTCTGCATGGTGCATGAAAACAGTTCTGGAGGACCCAGGATATCTGGGTTTTCATTTTAATTTAATGTTTACTGGCCATGAGACTTGAATAAGTCACTTCTCTAAGTTTTCGGTTACTTTTCTGTAAAATGAGGTCAATAAAACTTGTCCTACTTCAGAAGGAAATGCTTCTTTCTTGGTGGCCAACTGGAGACCCTTGCAGGTCCAGAGCTCTTTCTACCAGACCTCTTTGATGCTGTAAATAGCTACTGTGTCCAGGAGGGAAGGGACGGTGCTTGGAGGCTTGGAGAATGGGCGGGGTCTTCCCAGTCCCACTTCTTGATGGAGGTGGGGCACATCAGCCACAGAAATCAGGGAACATTTCCTGGCACTGATAGTGTCTCATGTCTATGATCCATCCTTTGGTTCAGAAGATTGGGGTGAGTCAAACTCTCAGTACTCTGCTGGCAAAGCCAGCAGATTTGTACCTACACAGATTTCATCAGTGCCTTGCCCCCAATCTCCCTCAAGGCCTTCAGTGGCTTCCTTGGATGGGGAAATGTCATCTCCTTGGCCTTTCATGGAAGGGCCATGATAGTCTGGCTCCATTTTCCCTCTCCAGGCCTTATTTACTTCAGTTCCCTCCAGACCACATCTGTCTGGTGCCCAATGTCATTCTGCCCTCTTGGACTTTGTTGCCTTTGGACAAGACCTTCGTGCCTTGACTGTACCTTTAGCTTTTCTCTCCATTGTGAAAGAGCCATCTCTTCCTTCAGGACTTGGCTTGGCTGCCAGACCCTTCCCATTCTGCCTGCCACCTCCCTTTTCCAGGTCCTTGTGTCACTGGGCCTCCTTCCCTCCTTTTCCAGGTTCACCTTCTGCTTTGTATCATACTAATGTGTGGATATGGCTTCTCCCTACTAGATCCGAAGCACTCTGAGTCAGAGAATGTTGAGAAGAGAGGAGGTAGCTGTAAAAATGGGATCCCTGAGACCGATTGTCAGCCTGCCTGGAGATAGTAATTGGTGGGCTCTGCCCTACATGGAATTCCCAGTGCAGATTGGCTGGTCCCACTACTTTCTCTCTACAAGTCTCTTCTCCCTCCTTACTCCCCATAGGACCCAGGGAGTCACTTTTTGCTCAGTGATTTGCTGGAATGTGGTGTTATTCAACCATCTGGGGTAACAGGAAGACACCTATCTTTGGTGAGGAACTTGAACATCATATCTTGGACAGAAAGAGGACAGTTGAGTCAGGGGAGGCGATGACAGGTTTAAGATGACATGGTTTGTCAGAGAATTGGTGAGGGAAAATGCTGTCCCATCATCTCATGCTTCCAGGAACTTTTCAAAATCTCTAGTAGGTACTGGAGCTAATGCCATTTTCCATTGTATAAACTTTATCCTTTTCCAGTTTATTCTTCATCTTATATCATGGGATTTAGAGCAGGGAGGTACCTTTGAGGTGATCCCAGTCTCCCTATTTTTCAGGTGATGAAACTGAGACCTAATGAGGTACAATTACTTGTTCAAGGTTATACAGATAGGAAGTTGCAGAGCTTGGCTCTGAGCTGAGGTATTTTGTTTAAATCTCTTCATTTTATACCTAAATTAACTGAGGCCTAGAGTGGTTGAGTGACTTGTCGAAGGTCACACAAGTAATAAGTGGCAGAATGGGGTTTGGCCAAATCCTTTGACTCTAATCCCTCATTTTGCAAATGAGGAAACTAAGACCCAAAAAGGTGATATCATTTGGCAAAGGTCATATAGGCAGTAAGGGAAGAACTGAATCTAGGAAATTTCCTTCCTTCCTTCCTTCCTTCCTTCCTTCCTTCCTTCCTTCCTTCCTTCCTTCCTTCCTTCCTTCCTTCCTACCTTCCTTCCTTCCTTCAACTTCAGAAACACTCCTCTTTTTAATGTACCATGCTACCACCTCCACATCTCTGACATGTGACTCCAGATCAATAATTTCACTTCTCTGGCCCTTAACTTTCCTGTCTATAGAATCAGAATTTAAAAAGCACCTGCCTCATAGGGCTATTGGGAGGATCAAATGAAATAGATGTAAATTGCTATATACATATGAGCTATTAGTATTAGTTTCCTTACCATCAGTGGCAATTGGTACCCAATGAGGGTTTCACTTATCCTGGATGGAACTGGGGGCCATAGGGTTGGCTCTTGTCTCTTCTTTGCTATCTCACAAAATGAACAACTGGGTAGCAGAGCTGGGATTTAACTAAACAAACAAAATACAAGAAAAAACTAAGGACCAAAATAGAATTTTAGGGGGGAAAAATACGCTAGGCCTCTGATGATTATTGAATGGGAATAGAAAAGAGTATGCATATTCTCAAATATGCATGACTCTTTGACAGAAAAAAATGGATCATGTTTCAAGACAAAAAACCCTTAATGAGGAAAAAGGCAGAAATATTATATGCATACACTACTGATCAGAATGCAATTTATATATCTACATCTATATCTATCTATATCTATATCTATATATCTATCTATATCTATCTATCCATCTATACACACACATATATTGAAGAGCAATTAAAAAAAAGTATTATCAACTGGACACTAAATAAGTTAATTCTAAATGATTGTTGGGTCAAAGAACAAATCATAGGAGTAATAGAAAATGTCATTAAAGATATTGATAATAATGAGACAGCATTTCAAAATTTGACAGATACAGTCAACTCAGTTTCAAATGTCGAATTGTAGCAGTTCTTAGATTCTATATCACATTCATCAGAATAACAAAAATGAAGAGAAAAATGGAGCATGATTGGTGTTGGAGAGGCTATAGGAAAACAGACACATTGATGTACCCATGGAGTACCTGTGAACGAGTACATCCATTTTGGAAAGTAGTTTGGATCTATACACACACACAAAGTTACTAAATAGTGTGTGATGTTTGACCCAGTTAGAGCCTTGCAAAGCCTGTGCCCAAAAGAGATCACGGAGGGAAAAAATCTCTTATATTCAAAAATATTTATAGTGACTCTTTTTGGTGGCACAAAAAAAAGTGGATATCCAACCGACGAATGGCTAAGTAAATTGTGGTATTTGCACGTGATAGAATAGTGTTTTGCTATAAGAAATGAGGAAATAGATGATTTGAAAAAGATCTGGAAAGATTGATATGAATGGATGCAAGTAAAATGAGCAGTACAACAACAACATTGTAAAAATGAACAACTGAGAGGACTTGTATAAATTCATGAAGAATGAAATGAGCAGAAGCATGATCACAATTTGTAAAATAACAACAATGTAAAAGCGGATAACTTTACAGCTCAGTGGCATAGTGGTTAGAGGGCCATTCCTAGAGTCAGGAAAACTCATCTTCTGAGTTCAAATTGGGCTTCAAACATTTACTAGCTATATGACATTGGGCAAATCACTTCACCCAGTTTGCCTCAGTTTCCTAATCTGTAAAATGAACTAGAGAAGGAAATGGCCAATCTGCCAAGAAAATCCCAAATGGGGTCATGAATAGTCAAACACAACTGAAATAACAGAGATACAACAAAGAAGTATGATCAATGTAATGATCATTCATAATTGCACAGTATGGAGAATGAAATACTCTGTCTAGTACAAAGAGGTGCTGGATTTAGGGTGCACAATGCAACATTTTTGTGTATAGTCATTGGGGGAATTTATTTTACATGGCTATGAATATTTGCTAAAATAAATAAGTTCTTCTTCCTTCTCTTCTTCTTCTCCTCTCTTTCCCTTTCCCCTTCCCCTTCCCCTTCTCCTTCTTCTGTTTGGGAAAGTGAGAAAATAGATGTCTGTTACTTTAAAAAAAAAAAAAGGAGATGCGTGTGTGTATGACTTATGCTACAAGTGTTATATGTGGCATTCACTTTCAGATGAGGTCGCTAGAGTTTTAGCCTTTTTACTTTGTTACAAAAGAGCTCTCAGTAATCTATACACATATGTACATAAAAAGAAAACAAATCAATAAAATTGAAAGATTAGGGAAACCAAAGACAGCCATTGTGATACAAATTGGTGTCCCAGCCATCTGACTGCTGCTAGGTATCATACAGCAGAGATGTCAAATACACAGTCTGCCAAGGTGGCTGCAACACTCCTGAGCACAACCAAACCACAATAAAAATGTAATTCAGAAAAAATTTAACAATAAATAAAAATGTAACAAAACATAGATAATTTTTCTTTTTTTTCTTTTTAATTAATTTATTTTGAATTATGAACAATCACTTCCATAAGCTTTTGAGTTTTGGATTTTTCTCCCCTTCCTCCCCAAGATGGCATGCAATCTGATATAGGCTATACATGTATATTCCTATTACACATATTTTCACATTAATGATGGTTGTAGGTAAGAATTAGAACCAATAGGAGGAACCACCAGAAAGAGGAAACAAAATACAACAGAAGAAAAAAATAGCAAATAGTATACTTTGATCTGCATTCAGACTCCATAGTTCTTTCTTTGAATGTGGATAGCATTTTCCATCATGAGGCTTTTGGAAATGTCTTAGATCCTTGTATTGCTGAGAAGGGCTAAGTCTATCAATATTAGGCATTGCACAATGTGGCTGTTACTGTGTACAATGTTCTCCTGGTTCTGCTCATTTCATTCAGCATCAAACCACACAAGCCTTTCCAGGTTCTTCTGAAGTCAGCCTGTTCATCATTTCTTATAGCACCATAGTATTCCATTACATTCATATACCACAACTTTTTCAGCCATTCCCCAATTGATGGGCATCCTCTCAATTTCCAATTCTTTGCCACCACAAAAGAGCTGCTATGAATATTTTTGTACATGTGGGTCCTTTTTTCCATTTGTATGATCTCTCTGGGATATAGTCCTAGAAGTGCTATTGCTGGGTCAAAGGGTACATTTTTATAGCCCTTTGGGCATAGTTCCAAATTGCTCTCCAAAATGGTTGAATTGTTTCACAGCTCCATCAACAATGCATTAGTATTCCAGTTTTCCCACATCTTCTCCAACACTTATCATTTTCCTGTTTTGTCAAAAACATAGATAATATTACATTTTAAACTAAGTCACTATCCACAGTGATTCTTAGTACCTATTGGTGACTCTGTTTCTCTTTGAATTTGATACATCTGGTGTAGAGATTAGAACTTAGAACTAGAGTCAGGACTAGTAGAGATCTAGTCTTCTTCAGACCTTCACTAGCCACATGATCCCGTGTAAGTCACTTTGCCCCTATCATTCTTAGTTTCCTCATTTATAAAAATGAGAGGACTAGGATGTCCCTTCCCGCTCTGGACCCAGCATCCTATGACCTTTTCTGGATAGGATTATACATGAGTTTAAACTTGGCCATTTTTGGTCCAATAAACCTTCCCCTTGAAAACCGAAGCTTTAGAGGGGCATTCCAGAATCTCCCATCTTCCCTGCCATATCCTCGCCCCATTCATCTCAGCTCGTGCCATTCTTCGGCTCATCTAAGGCCCTAGAATCCCCATGCTGGTATTCCTGTAGTCCACAGAGCTCTGCCCCTCAGGACCTCTCATTAGAAGATGAGGGATGCCGGACGGCTCACCAAGCATTCTGTTGTTGAGAAGCCAGCTTCCCCTTTCTGCTCAAGCAGGAGTGATTCTTCCTTTGGTGCTTAGGGAGAGCTTAGGGTGATGAGCGATAAAGTCCCTGGATTTCCTGAGCCTTGAGTAGCATCGATGACCCATTAGCTTGTTGTCCAGGAGGGAAATAAAGCCACTGAGCAGTCATCAGCCTGGATGTGGGGCCCAGAAAGCCTGAGATGTAGCAGACTGATCCCACGTATATATACATGTACACATGTACACATGTACACAGGATTACACATACATGATTAAATACATGTATATGTAACACACACATATATGGAAGGGGCATACACACGTGTGTGTGTGTGTGTGTGTGTGTGTGTATATATATATATATATGTGTGTGTGTGTGTGTGTGTATACACACATATATTCTTCTTAAGATGGCATATCCATAAATACTTAGAAGGCTGCCTGATTCCAATTTTCAGGTGAGATTAGGCTTTTATTGAGTGTTTTATCTGTCAGATTCCAGCCTCTGTGTGCCTGCCTCCAAGGCTTATTAGCATAATTGTGTTGCTTAAACAACAATACAAAAAATCCAGCAGTAAAAAGCAGTTAGCTGTGGCAATTTGTTATCAAAAGCTTTTACTTAAGGGCAGTGCCAGCAAGTATTTAGTATCAAGTTAGGTGATAATTTATTTTTATTTGGAAAAACAAAGGGGGAGAAAAGAATTTCTTTTTGTTGTTTTTAAGTAATGGAGAAATTAGAAAGCATCGGCTGTCTGGGAAATTGTGCGCGTCCCTCTCCTCTCCCCCAAAGCAGCTTGCTCAGGGAGCAGAGAGCAAATTTCAACTCAATTCTCTCGTTGGCTCAGAAGGAAGGTGACTGAACAAGGTCTGTGTCAGCAGAAAATCAAATTCCCCTTGGGATGCACCTGGCTGGGGAGGCTGGTCCCCTGGCTGGGGGAAGGGGGAATTCAATGCCTGCAGCCAGGCTCCGATTTTTCAGCAGCCTGGTACAAACTGTTTGACTTTGCTAACACCACTCTCTTCATCTCTCTGTGAAAATTCTCCCTTTCTCTTTATTCCTGATCAACTCTCTGGAAAACACTTGTGATTACTCTCTGTGAAGGACAGAGTGTGAAATAAATCATTTTCAAAGTAGTTTAGGAACCTTCCAGGGAGCGCTAGAGAGGTGGAGAGAAATCGAAAATGTGAGATTTGAAGACTGCTTCTCTTCACTTTTTCTTAAGGGAAAAAGGCCACTGAAACCTTCCTTGTTGGTTTCGATGTAATGTACAGGGAACCATGGGCAGCTGAAGCCTGGGACAGCAGAAAGCTGGGTCTTAGCAGGCCTATGGTCTGGGCCTGCCATCTCATGGGATGCCTGAGGACCTGCCACCCAGAGTCTGTCTGTGTATGTTCTTTTAGGACTGGCTACCGTGTGACCCTTTGACTTGGATGGTGTCTTCCAAGGCCCACGGGACTGTGGCCTGACCTTTTGTAGCAGGAGCACCAACAAAAGTGAAACAATGATTTTTTTAAAGAGCTTAAATATCTTGTTTAGGGAAATAACTAGTGGGAATTAATGATGGTGAAAAACCGCCACCCAGTTTCCAAGAGACCTCCTTAATGCACCGTCAGCTCGCGTTGTGATAGGCTTCTGTTGTCTTGAGATGTGACTTTAGGTGGGGGAAGAAAATTCCCCTTCTCAGTCGTGGGGAATTAAGGTGTTGAATAATTTGTTAGCTCTAGGAGGAGATTTGGAGACTAAGAGGATGATGAACCCTCCTTACTTTACACATGAGGAAACTGAGGCCCAGAGTGGGGAAGCCACCCACCGAGGGTCTTAGGGTTAGCACGTGGCCCAGACAGCATCTCCCAGCTCCTCAGCCATTGTTTTGTGCTGATTAAATAGGGAAGGCTGAAGGGCAAAAGTGGGGACTCTTTGTCTCATTCCCATCAGTGAAAGAATTCAAATATTTCACAGCAAGCACAGACATGGTGTATTCTTGTGTCCCCCCCCCCCCACCTTCCCCAAGAGGAAACTGGTTGGGAGCACTGTTGACTCTCACTGTGTTTTCTGGATCTCTCCATGGCGTATACTGCAGGGTTTCTAGACACCGGGATGTTACGCGTGTGAGTCTTCTCTCCCTGGTACAGATTTTCTTCCTTCTGTATTGCTGAAATGGTCTTTGGGAGGGCCATGACCGAGCTTGAGTGCCTTGTCATGGGTTTCTTTGAACAAAACTAGCTGGTCCGTAGAGGCAGGTGACTGTAGAGCCAGCAGATATATAGTCTTGGCCTCCAGATATTTCCAGTGTAGTAGAACTGATCAGAACTTGAATACTGATGGAATACGTTACTTTCATTGCCATGTTGAGGCGTGGAAATGAGACTTTTGGGGGAAATGGCTGGTAGATAGTAAAATCAATCAGTCAATCAATACCCCTGATATTTGGGTCTTTATTATCAAGGAGTCCTAGATTTCCAGCACAAAGGAACCTTAGAGACTATTTAGTTCCAACCCCTCATTTTCCAGAGTAGGAAACTCAAGATCAGAGAAGTGACTTGGCTAAGGTCACATACACGGTAAAGAGCAGGGCCAGTCCTTGAGCCCAGATTCCCTGAATGAATCCAGGGTGCTTCCCACCATGCCACACTGCCTCGAATTGGAATGACTCAGTGTTCTTCTTAGTGAACACTATTTGATCTTTCCCTGGTGATGCAGAAGATACTTGGGGACCTGTGGTTATCTCAGGATTTCTTCATAAAAAATACTCACCATTGACCGTCAATTACTTTGGAAGAAAATCCAGATAACTGAGCCTTCCCGTTGTGTAGATTTAGAATCAAGCACTAGGAACGGCGAGGTGGTGCAGTGGATAGACCACCAGCCCTAAGGTCAGGAGGAGTTCAAATCCAGCCTCAGACACTTACGGGCTGTGTGACCTTGGGCAAGTCACTTAACCCCAATTACCCCCCCCACAATCAATCGCTGACAATAGTGAGAAAATGGGTGTATGTTTCCAGAATTCTTTGCACCATGTAGAGAACTGTGGAAGTTTAGAAGCCATATTTAACCACTTAAAAAAAAATAAACTTGGTGATCAGAAAGGCCTTCATTTTTCAAGGAGGAATTGGCCCTCTAGGAATATTTTCTCAGCCCTGTTCTTCTATGATATTTGGACCTAATGGAATTTTTATGCTCTTGTGTTTTGCCCAGGTCTCTCTCTGTGCTCCTCCCCCCTCCCCACACACACACTTGCATGGGCGTTAATTACCAGCAAGCTATGAGGTTGTCTTCTCCCTTACCTGAAGATCACTGGAAGTCTAAGACCCAGAGAGAAACCCAATGTATATTTTTCAAAAGCATTGTGTCTGAGTGTTTCCTGAAAGTGACTCTGATGAGAGATGAGAGAGAGAGAAAGAGACACAGAGAGAAGTGAAGGTAATTTCCCTTTCTGGTTAGAAGTAATTTCTCATAGTGAAACAGGATGTGTTTGTACACTGCAGGAATCTGAAGTGGAGCTGTTCGAAAGGGGTGGGGGTAGGGCACTTCGTGGGGTAGGGTTTACAGAAACTCTTTTCCTGGTTGTGTGAAATTGTAAGCAAGAGCTGCTCACCTCAAACATCTTAGTTCTCTTTTTGAGGGAATAAAAACTCCCTTTCTTCTTGGCGGACAGTGAGGGATAGCCACTGCAAAGTTTTCTAAGGAGATAGATTTCGAAAACCAAAACCCATCACTCTCATTCTGGTTTGGGCCATAGGTGGCCTGCCATGCTTTTCTATGAAATCTGGGGTGGCAAAGTTGGTGGTCAGCTGCAGAAAGACAGCTGTGGGTTGGACTCGGAGGACCTGGGGCTGAACCTTAGCTCTGTGTGACCTTGGGCAAATCTCTCTCAGCCTCCTTTTCCTCGAAGGTGCTAAATCCTGTCCTCCTGTTGACCTGTAGGAACAGTGAATGCTCACATTTTATCACTGTAGGAGAGGAGACCTTCTGGTGGAAGGGACCTTTGAGTCCCCCCCCCCCTTTTTCTTTTTTACAGAAGAAGGTGAGGTCAAGAGAGACTTGGCCAGCTCAGACACAGTGAAATCAATATTTTCCCATCTTCAACGTGGCCTTAATATTTTTAGAGCCACAACAGAAGAGGTTTGACTCTTCCTTATATGTGAGCTACCTCTCACTTGCAATCCACTGGTTGGACGAATTTTTGATTGTCCCCTCCCTGGGTCTGGGCTGGAGATGGGAGCCTGCGTTTAGAAGAGAACAGTTCCTTCTGCTGCTGATTCTGGCCCAAACTCTACTTTAAACGTCTGTCTACCTGGGATCACCAAGAGAGCTTGAATAGGCTTAGACAGAAGAAGAGGAAAGATGAGGGATGAGAAAGTCGAGAACAGGAAAGAAACAAGCGAGGAGGAAGAAGGGAAAGTGACTGGGAGACAAGTGGCTAGTGTTGAGTGGTGAAAGAGATCTCAGGAAGGGCCTCGGGGGACTAAATGGTGATCAGCAGCCTCCAAGGAGCTCCCTTATTGGCTCTCACTGTGTTTGAAGGAGTCTCTGGAGCCTTCCTGTGTCTCAGTTTTTCCACTTGGTCAAATCAGATAACGGGGATTACCATTGGTTACTGTATCTATCAGTCTGGAGAATGGGCTGAAGCTCTTCCTACCCCATGCACGCAGACCACCCTCCTCTTTGCCTGGGATTCCCTATGTCTCTTGGAATCCCTGCCTTCCTTCCTGGCTCAGCTCAGGGGCGTCCTTCTAGAAAAGGTTGCCCCTGTTCCTACTCCCAGCCCTATTCTTTGCTTGAAATTCCTCAGAATTCTTTTGTCTAACTTGCTCTGGATTTGCTCACCTTTGAACATTGTGGGATTGTTGCTTGCTGTCAGCTCCTTGAAGATGGGGGCCATTTTGGTTTTGTATGTGTAACCCCAATGCCTGGCACAGAGTAGATGCCCAGTAATGGGCACTGGGGGAATGGGAGGACATGAATACAAAGTGCCAGTGGGCTGCACAGTGTTTCTTAGGATCTGCAGAGGGCAGGCACCACGCAAATGCCAAGTTATTCTGGGGCCAAAGGAAAATGACTACCAAGCCTGAGTATCTAGAGTTGCCAGGAAGAAAGCTGGTGCCTGGCTGCCTTTCCCTCCTCTCCTGTAGGATGTTTTCAGAAGATTTTAAAATTGATACTTCCTGAAATGTTGACTAGAAAGATATCTGATCGGAAATCACGGGGTAGTGACAGCCCTGATTGTACAAATGGGTGTTTGGGATTGTGTTCCTGGCTCACTTGTCAGTACAAGCGAAATGCATGATTAGGTTGACTGATGGATGGCCGACGAATGTCCCATTTCTTCCCCTTGGAAAGAGGGCATCTATGAGCCTGGGAGGGAGATGGCCAGGCCCCAGAGCAAGGCGTGTGGTTCTGCTGTGAGCCTTGGTGTGAATCCTGAGCAGGGAGTGGGTGTGAATGGGAGGAGGGGGCAGTGCCTCACCCCCTGGGGAAACTGGGCACGGGGAGGGGCTTCCCCTGAGTCTGGTCTGCTGGTGAAGAGGAGGCACATTCTCATACCTTGAGGCTGCCCATGATGGATCCGGAGCTGGGCAAGGACAGAGAGACAGTGGTGCTGATAGATGGAGGCAGGTGGCGGGGCTGCTGATGCCCAGGCCAAAGCTGGACGGGAAGGAAGCCTGGTGGCAGGCGAGGCTTCCCGCTCCTGCCAGAGGCTGTGTGGGTTAAGGCAAAGGTCTCCTAGGAGCATACTGTCAGCGCCTTCTGAATTAAGCGGCCCGGGGCAAAGGCCTTCTGCCTGGCCCTGGTTCCAGCATAGCTGAGGGGGAAGCTGGATCACGGTGGGCTCAGTAAGTGGCACTGTTTCCCATGAAGGCTTCTCCTGTGCACAGCATGTCCCGCTTGAAACAGACAGTTCTTACTAGCTGTGTGACCCTGGGCAAGTCACTTAACCCTAACTGCCTAAAAATTAAAGAAAAAAATTTAAGAAAAAAGAAAAAAAGAAACAGAGACAGTTCTCTCCCCCCCTTGAAGCCCCTGCCATTGAGTTGGCCTTTCCAAATTTGGGTTCTTCTGTCATCAGTGTGAAATGGAGAGCCAAGGGACTCTGGGAGAAGCAGGAGGGGAATTGTGTTTTCTAGCCCTGTACACAAACACGTCTCTTCTCTTTGATTAAGTATCCGGTGAAACCAATTTACATGAACTTCAATTAAATTTTAATGAGCACGTGGGTGTATTAATATCATCTGAGTAATATGGGCAGCGTGGATTCCAGTAAGTGAGTCTCTTCTGCTCAGCTCATTTCCCATGCAGGGTTAGTGTTACTAGAAAGCTTCCAGCCTGATTTGGGGGCGATCAGGCCTTGGGCGGGTCATGTGAACCAGCCACTGTCTCCTAGCTTTCTGTTTTCAGAAGGAGGAGCGAATCTGGGGGAGCAGGGTACCCACAGGCAGGTGCTAAGTGTCCCTTCATTGGGCCACGGCCCTGGGGGGTTTCCCCCTTATTCTCCCCCCTCCCCTTGTCCTTTCCAAGGAGCTGGGGCTCCTCTGGGAGGGGCACAAAGGGCTTTGGAGGACTCCCAGGGATTCAGCAGTGGAACAAGGCAGCCAGAATGTCCAGTTCCCCTCCATGTTGCCTTGGCTGAGCCAGACGTAGAAGATTTGAGGAAGGATGTTGACCATCAGAATGGTGAGGGGGCTGGAGACCGTGCCCCACAGCACCAGCTGAAGGGACTGAGGCATCTCAGCCTTGAGAAGAGGAAGTTACTTGAAGGACTGTCACTGAGTGTTGTTCTAGCACCAGCCCAGAGCAAGGAGGGCAGTGTGACACAAGGGAAGAAGTCAGAGGCCCTGGGTTCAAATCCCACCTTTGACATTGCTCCTGCTCCGGGGAAGCCACTTCACCTCCCTTGTCCTCGTGATGGGGTTGTAGTGAATGGCCTGTGAGGGTCCCACCCTTCTCTAGATCTTAAGTTCAGGTGGGGAGGAAGCACAGTTCAATGGGCAAAGCATTGGCCAGTTACTCAGAGAACTGGTGTTCAAATCCTGCCTCTTTTTCATACTGCCTCTCTGACCTTAACCAGGTCCCTTTGTTTCTTTCTCTGAATCTGCATGTCCTTACCTGTCAAATTAGGGGGTTGGACGAGATGGCCTTGAAGGTCTGTCAGTGCTCTGTCTACAATTCAGGGATGGTGGTGGGGCCTGGGCTGTACCTCATGGGCTCTCCTATCCTTCCTAGCTCTGAGATTCTGTGACTCTGGGAAGGATGAGAAAGGAAATCGCTGAATGCTGTACTGGGGATTTTGCAGGAAGCCAAAGGGACCCATTAGTCAACAGCAGACTCTCGATGAGTTGATGATGCGAATTGGAATCTAGAGGGCTACCAGCTCCCCCATTCGGGAGCCATGAATAATTTATAATCCTCCTTGGACCCTACAGAGTCAGCCCTTGCTTCTCCTCATAGCCTGCCAAGGTAGTGCTTGGAATTTAGTAGGCACTTAATAAATGCTTATTGATTGATTGATTGATTGCCCATTTTACAGAAGAGGTGCCTGGAAGGAAGATAGAGCAAGATTTTGGTCCAAGGACACCCAAGTTAGGTGTCCCTGGTCAGAGTGTGTTTATTTTACACAAATTTATTTGTGCACATAGACAAAATGGCTTATTTCCTCAAAGTTGTTCAACAATATTGCTGTTACTGCATACAATGTTCTCTTGGTGCAGTGAATCTTAAAACCTGACATTTTAAAAATAGAGAGACTAATGCCCTTTAAAAGTGAAAGGATGTGGTGCAGCTATTTGGCATCTGAGTCAGGGTGAGCAGAAATGGAGGGTGGGGGGATGAGGTAATAATATCTCTTAACCTTAAGAGCCAAATACTTTTATGCACACCTATGAGCATTTATTAAGCACCTACTGTGTATCCAGGACTGTGCGAAGTCAAGGAAGGCAAACACTGCCTGTGGCATCCTTGTGGGAACAAAGTGGTTTCCCTGGTGGCTTAGTCGATAACTTGGTAAACTCGAGCCCAGGGAGTAGATTGTTGGGCTCCCTGCTGAGCCTTCCTTGAGAGCCACCGCACAGGGGAGAAATGCTCTCAGCTGAGTAGAGCAGACCCCTTCAGCTCTCCTCACCACTGGCCAGCGTGGAAGTGACATTCTCTAACTGGCAAGTGCTGGCAGGATTACTGTGGGGAGACATCAGAGCGTCCCCAGAGATTTCACTTTCAGCTTTCGCGTTAGTTCAGAATGTGAACCTTCTTTCTCTTCATGTGTGGCCTGTGGTCTCGCTTCTCAGTTGGGAGCCCCAGAGGGGGGCAGAGTGAATGATGACTTCCACTTGCCGGGGATACTGGTGGTGGCCATGGGCCTTCAGACTCCATGGCTACTAGGGTCTTCTCATTTGATAGTCACAATCACCCGTGCTGGGAGTCAGCAGTAGGAGTATCCTCATCCCATTTTTCAGATGAAATGGCTGAGGGTCACTGAGTTTAAGTGAATGCCCAGATGAAGGGGATCATAGGACACTGAGGGGTCATCTGTTTCAAAGCTTGCCTGGCATACAGTAGGCACTTAACAAATGTTTATTGAATTGATGGATAGAGTACTGGGCCTGGAGTCAGAAAGACTTGAGTTTGAATCTAGTGTCAAATACTAGCTGGGTGACCCTGGACAAGTCACTTAACCACTGTCTGCCTCAGTTTGCTTAGGTGTAAAATGGGGATTACAGCAGCACCTACCTCTCAGAGCTGTTTTGAGAATCAGAGGAGATTATATTTGTGAAAAAGCCCTTAGCACAGTGCCTGGACTTAATAAACATGTGTTCGTCTCCCCCACTTCCCACTTTCCTTCAGCTATTTGTCCCGCATGGCCCACATCCACGGTGAGCATCATTGACTCATTTCTCGATAAGTTGGACAGAGGACAGAGGAATGGAGCCCGTTACAAGGACTCTGATTTTTGGAGGACTGGGTAGATTGTGGCTAGATTCCAGTTTTCCAGGGGCTGAGGAGCCACACAGGCCCCCAGGGCAGGAAATGAAATCCAAAAGCTGGATGCCGAGGACCTAGTTCCTTCACTTCGTGTACAAGGTGAGGAATTGGTCACAAGGAACATGACAAGGTTCCAGTTACTAAAAGAGGGGCGGCCGCGTCCGTGCAAGGGAAACAGCAGAGTTGGCAACGTGAGCTGCTGAGCTCTGCATTAAGGTGTCCTTAGCCAGGATGTCCGTCCCCTGCCTAGGGCCTGGCCAGGCTGGGAGCCTGAAGTTGGGGGTGGAGGGAAATGGCACCAGCTCTGGAGGCAGACCCCACATGGAAACAGGGCGGCCGGCCGGCCCTGCCGCCGGCCTCTGCATTGTGGCCACCCCCCACGTTAACTCTGTCCGATTCTTTTTAAAGCTTACTGGTCAGCCACTTGTTTCCTTCATTTTTGCTCTTCTCAGTATTATTGGGGTTCCAGCTAAGCATGAGGTTTGATTCTCCGTGTAATGCCAAAAAGATCAGCTCTGCAGCTCTCTGGCTGGCTGCTTTGCAGAGACTCATCAGGGCTGAGCTAAGACCTTGAAGGTCAACTTCATCTGCTGTTGGACCCTGTTGGAGCCCAGAGGGATGAAACACAACATTAAATATCATTGGAAAGAATGGTCACAGAGATCACACTCCAAGCCACTGCCTACCTTCTGCTTGGGGATGCAGGCCATTGAGCGGTTCGTGGCAGGCACCATCATTAATGTGCTTTTCAGTTCTGTTGGACATCTTCTACTGGTGGAGCCAACCTTCAAGGCTGGCCAGGGATTGACAGGAAAGAAAACCAGTCAGTCCACCATTGTTGGCCTTGCCAACTTTTCCCATGCTTTCAGCCCGATCATCCCATTGAGGCAGAAGTAAGAAACGTTCTTTTCAAATTCTTATCTCTTCCAAACAAACAAGCAAACAAACTTGGGGGGGGGTCCATTACACTCTACATGTAGCTCCCCAAAGGACCGGAGAGTAGAACTTGTCAGTTTATTCATTATGCAGAATGCCATGCAGCTTTGTGAGGACACATCTTCCTCTTTGTACTTTCCCTTCTTGGCCAGCAGTGGCACACAGTAGGTACTTAGGAAATGCTTGTGAATTGCATTGGAATTCCAGCTGTTATTAGAAAAGATTTCCTCACCCTAGAACTGTCCAGCGGAGGGACAGACTGTCCGCTTATTGAAGTTAGTGTTTATTAAAGTCAGAACCTGGAGAATAAGAGTTCAGGGAAAGGTTTTTTCATTATGCTGGAGATTGCATAAGCTGACCTTCAGGACTACTGATTCTCTGCCCGTATCTTTACTTTCTAGACAGGAGAGAAATCACTTGGGTTAGATTTCCTGGCCTATCATATGTGAGTGGGTTAGAGTACAGTGTCATTCTGTGCATATGAGACTAACTGGGGCCTTTCAAAGAGATACTGACTTCCTTTATTTATTCATTCATTCATTCATTCATTTATTCATTCATTCATCTATTTATTCATTCATTTATCTATCTGTCTGTCTATCTATCTATCTATCTATCTATCTATCTATCTATCTATCTATTGATTGCGACATAGGAGTTGTTGGGGTCTTTTCTGGCCCTTAACTGAGAGGCAGGTGCCTCACCTGACCCAGCTCATGGCCCCCATGCTCTTCTCCCTGGACTCTTGTTGGCGCTCACAGTTTGTGTCAGTTCCTAGGGACCTTCTATCTCGGCTGAGCCCTATCTCTATGTCTTGATTGTCTGGCCAACACCATTCTGGGGTTGGAGGGTCTGGGTAACTAGGCCGGAGCAGCTGAGCTGCTCCCCTCTGATGTCTGCCTCTGGCCTTCCTTTCTTCATGACTCAGCCCATGCTCCGTCTTCCCCATGAAGCCTTTCTGGAGCCCCTGATGCCTTCCTGGCCCTGCCAGCCTCTCCAACGTTGTGCTGACTTCGTCTGTGTTTTCTGTGTACTTGTCTGTGTGCCTCCTCGCCCTTGGATGTCTGTCCCTCGAGGGCTTTCCTTCTATCTGGTACACACAGCCCAAAGCCTGGCCTTTTCTATCGCTGCCCCGGTATTCCCATGAGAAGGTGCCTTGGCCCTACCTGATTGTCGGTACTGCATCCTTGCCTGGGCACACACTGGGAGGGGGCAGTGGGCTGGATCCCTGCTGACTGCTGCCCATCCTGCCCCTGTCTGATCTGACCTCCATGTCAAGTTTGTTTTTATCTTGCTTCCCAAGAACAGGAACACGCTCCTGAGTAAGCATGCCCTGGTGGTGCAGAGACAACAGCTTGCCAGTTAAACTGTTAATTCAGTCAGAAGGCTTGCCTTATAACAGCCTGTTTTTTCTTGAAATAAACAAAAGAAACATTTAAACACACACACACACACACACACACACACACACACACACCCCAAACACACCTGCCAAGACAAAGCCAAGCGAAAGGGCCGAAGCAAGGGCTTGACTTACGATTGGAGTGGCATTCACTTGGTTTTTCTCTTGGTACCTTCGTCTGCACTTAGGTATCTTGCTCTTCAGGAGGAGATGAAAGAGGAGGCCATTGGGGAAACACCCGAAGAGGGATCAGAGCCTCGGTCTGTGGGTCAAGCATTAGGGTTGGCTGGTTGGCCCGGTAAGCTATGCCTCTGGGTGATCCATGGCATAATTGAGAAAGTGGCCCGACAGCTTTGTGCTCAGTGGTCCTTGGAACTCTGTGTGGATTCTTGTGTCTGGGATGACAAGAGTTTCCCTAACTTCCTTGGGGGTTAGGGGAAGGAGAGTCACGCTGAAGTTCCCACATATCTAATGGTTCCTATGGAGCCTGGTTAGAATCACAGGATGGTTCTTCCAGAGAGGGTGAACAGTTATTAAAGTTCCTTCCATATGCTTAGACAGGTGACATACTGTTGTGTGTAAAAAAGCCAGAATTAGAACCTGGTCCTCTGAGTCCAAAGCCAACGTTCTTTCTGTCTCATCTTGACTCTAAACTCTGCTAGCCCACTGAGGGGAAGCTCTTCCCCTGTGAGATTATTTGTGGTCCACTCCCTACATAACCTTTACTTATGTAGTCGTGTACATGCTTGTCTCCCTCATTAGCACGAGCCTCTGGAAGGCCTGAACCGCTTGGGCCTCTCTTGGCATCCCTAGCCCTCAGCCCAGGGCCTGGTATGCAGTAAATGCCTAGTAACTGCTTACCCACTGGCTCCTGCTACAGGAATGGACAAGGTCTGCACCCCTGTGGATCCCCTGCTCCCGCTAATGCCCTGGAGTGAGTATCCTGTGGGGTTGGAGGGGCCATCCTTCCCTTCTCTCCTTCTTTCTCTATCCCAGCTGTCCCCACCCTATGCTGCTAGCAGTGGGTCCTGAATGTCCATAAGCAGCAGGCAGAGGGAGGAGAGAGAGGAAAATTCATAGTCTTAGGGCTCAGAGACTGTCTATTCCTCCTGCTTGGTTTGATAGCTTTGGAGACTGAGGCCAGGAGAGGGTCGGGGTCACTCTGTGGGTCAGTGGAGAGTGAGTCCGTCCTCAGGTCCCACAACTCTGAGCTCAGCTCTCCTTCCATGCAGGCCATTGTCCTCCCTCTGGCTGCTGGGCTATGGGGCCAGGGGGAGAGCTGCCCATGGGTGACCACCTCATGTGGGACGTGGGTGATATTCATGGAGAGTGTCTCTTGTGAAGTCTCCTTGTTGTTTTGAAAAGTGGACTGATTGTGGCCAAGGGGGAAAGTCGGGATTGGTTTCCTGTAAACGGTAGGCCGTCAGCAGCAGAAAGCCGAATTGTAGCAAAGCTCCGGGTGTCACAGAAACCACACTTTCACATCACTCACACAAGCACTTCGGATCTGAGTGTGGCCCGAAACTCGCTACCGACCACAGAAAGTAAAAGGCGGCGTTTTTCTTTCATTATTAATACCCCATTCTTTGTTTTTCTTTAAATGAGAATTGATAACAACTGCAATTGAAGCTTTTTTTTTTAAGCCACCCCCCCCCAAGTGTCCCAGATGGAGGCCCTCCTCCGTGCATGGCCAGAACTGCTGGGCAGCCAGGGAAGGCCTGGCCCCCTACCCCAGCCCACACCCACAGCCTCTGGATTCAGGCAGGGGAGCTGCTGTCTTTATTCTGGCTTCCCTTCCCCTGGAAGATTGACAAAATTGGCCTTTCGGTCCCTTCCAAGGTGGATAATTTTGTCCTCAGACGTGTTCAGAGTAAGTGGCAGAGACAGCTTGGGTATACAGTGACCCATTTGCCCCTACGTGGGGGTGAGTCCCTGCCTGACTGACAGCTACAATTGAGGGGCTGTAGAATGGGAAGCTGAGCCATTGTGGGGAGGCAAAGTTGTGTATGTGTTTTGCTTTGTTCCCCCCCACCCACCCCTTAGTATTAATGATGGGGTGGGAGGGAAGGGCAGCTTCCCTGTCCTCGGTTCACCCTGTGTGTGGCAGAGTGGGAGGGTACTGCATCAGGGGCTGGGTTAGAATGCCGGAGCTGCCATGTTGGGCTTGGGCAGCTTCGGCCGAGCCACTTACTCTTTGAGTCTCGCTTTCCTTTGACGTGAGGGAGTCTGGCCTGGTGACTTCCAAGCTCCCTTCCAGTTCTAAGGTCTTTTCTTTGGGGTGAGAAGGTCTCAAAGGAGCCCCAGGATGGTTCAGCTGCTCCTGCTCCTCCACTTCAGCCGCTGGGCCTGCTGGGCCTTACTGGAGGGAATGTCACTGAGCGGCCACATGGGGCTTTCTCCTCCAGGGCTCAGCCCTGGCCCTTCCTTGGCTCTCTGCAGCTGTTGATGGGGCACGATGGAGAGGCAGGTGAAGCAATGTTCAAAGCAGCACATCCGGGAGCCAGGAAGACCTGGTTCTCATTCTGCCCCAATACATACTGGCTGTGAGGCCTTGGGCAGTTCCTTTGACCTCTTTGTGCTCGGGGCACACAGAGGAAGGGCTGAGCTCCGCTGGCAGAGGGAGTCCCCCATCCGAGCCTTGTCATTTCTTGTAAGCCTGGGTTTGATTTAAACCTGTTTCTGTCATTTTGTGACAATTAAGGTCATTAGTCCAAGAGAAATGATGCTGTCACAGCGTCAGGACAGTGGTGACCTGAAAGAGCACCTTAGGGATGGCCATACGCAGCCCTGCTCTCCGAGGGTCTGCTCTTCCCTTTCTCTGTTTGTCTTTCACTGTCCCTCAATGAGGAGAGGCTGGTCTTTCCCGGGGTCTCTTCTGGCCCTCTCTGCCCTCTGCCTTGACTTCCTGGTAATCACACTCACCAGCACAGCTTTGTCTGCTGCTTCCATGAAGGTGACGCCCAAGTGCCATTGGTGACTATAGCTGCCAGCCCCACGTCTCCACCTCTGTGGAGGGCCAGCCCACCTGGATGTCATATCAGTGCCCAGAATGCCTCTTGTCATTCTGTCTCCAGCCCTCAATTTCACTCTACCAGTTTCCTCTCCATTTCCCCAACTGTCCATGATCTTAACCTTTGCATTACCTGAGGTGGTTCCCTCTTTCTCACCTCCTTCCCTTCCTCTCTGTTCCCACTGTCCACCTGCCCAGACTATTGAAACAGCCTTCTAACAGGTGGACCTGACTTTATTCACTTAGAGACCAAGAAACCTTGGGTCACGTCCTGTTTGACATTTATCTACCTTCATGGTAGTGGATAAGTCACTTGAACTTAACAGAGGACAGTGGGTACAGCACTGGGCTTGAAGTCTGGAAGACCTGAATTTGAATCCTACTTCAGGGACTTATCAGCTAGGTGACCTTGATGAGTCCCTTAAGCCCGTTGTCCCCCAGTATCCACAGCTGTGAAGTGCGCCGATGGGGCTTCGTGGCTTCTGAGGCCCCTTCCAGCTTCCCTACCTTCTGTCCCTCTGGGCTCTCTGCTGGCTCTCTGCAGCAAGGATAGCCCTGCCCGTGTGTATGTTGGTGGTGGTGACTCTCCTCCTCCTGAGCCATCTTTCCTGAGGCTTTGCTCTTGCATGCAGAGACCTGGTAACTCTGCTGCTCAGTTATCTTGGTTTCCCGGCACCCAAGGCCCTCCACAAGCATCTGCCATCTTTCAGCCTTTGTAATTTCTGTTTCCCCCATGCCTTCTCCACTCATCTTACAGCGGATGCCTTCCTGCTTCCCAGACCGCCTGTTACAGTCCTGTCTCTGCCCTTGCCCTTTCTTCTTATTCCTAAAAACACCCCCCTTCCTATGGGGGCTGGCTCCCTCCATGTCCTTTCAGGACCGCACGGAGGTTCAGCCAAGAAAACCTGGCTCTGTAGTCAGATGACGTAGGTTCCAGCCCTCCCCTTGACAAGGAGTACCTTGGTGACCTTGGACAGGTCCCTTCCCTTCCAAGTCTCAGTTCCTTTCTCCTTTAGATGGACGGGCTCTTCTGCGATCCGCTCTAGCTCTGGCTCGAGCTGACGTCTTCTCTGATTTCCCCAGCTGAGAGTGACCTCCCCTCCTCAGCCAGCATGGAGCAGCAGTACCCTCTGCCCCCTCCCCTCCCTCTGTACCCTTCTCAAGTCCCATCAGGTATTATCATACCTGTGTTGTTGTTCTGTCCTGCTAGGAGACTAAGCTCCATGAGGAGACGGGTGATGTCTTATTTAGAGAGGCGCTATGGCCTGATAGTTAGTGTGCTTGACCGGGTATCAAACCCAGCCTCAGACCCTTCCTAAGTATGTGACCCTGGGCAAGGCAGTTTACTCTTCTCAGCCTCAGTTTCCTCATCTGAAAAATGGGTGTCCTAGCCAGCGGCACATATCTCACAGTACTGTGAGGAGAGCGTCAGGCGGTGGATGTTTAGCGTTTGTGAGTTCTACATACAAATCAATGCCAGTCACGGTCATTCTCATCTCTGCAATACCTTATCTCTTGTTCCCCAAACAATATGTTCTGTTCTCATTTGGTACCTAATAGGTAATGGCTACTGCCATAATGCCCACTTCACAGGTGAGAACACTGAGGTCTAAAGTGACTGGCCCAGGGTCTCACAATAGGTTAGAACCAGAGGGCCCAGAGCCAGATTTCTTGGCTTCTTCCACGGCCCCCAGACTCTCCCATCCAGATGACAAGGGCCTGTCCCATGGCCTTGAGCTCAATCTAACTCTTCCACCAAGCCCACCAACCCCAGCTGAAAAGCAGGGAGCTGGGGCTGGTTGGACCCCGGCACCAGGAAAGTATTTCTGTCTCTCTGCCCCAAGTGTTTCAGCTGCAGCTAGCTCCCAGTCCCCTGCGGAGACTGCTAATCTGGGCCAGTGGTGGTTCTTGTCATATGGACACCTGCCCACACATCATGATTAGAAATTATAATTATGATGATGATGGGCTTTCCAGGACACCCACGCCCTCTTGGAGATATTTCTGCTCATCATCTCGCCTGAAATCTGTAGGAGAAGAGGGACCGGCTCATTTCTAAATCTCTTTCTCCTTCCCAAGCTAATTGAAGATGTCCGTCTAGCATGTCTCTCCTATTTGGGGGAAATGTTCTTCTCGGTAATTATGCAGGCCTAGTTTCAGACCTGGAGTGGCTCAGGGGCTCTCTTGAGCTCTCTGGGTCCTGCTTGGACAAGAACAGATGGGCCTTCCCTCTGAGATCACTGAGTGCAGGAAAATGTCAGCTTAGCAGAATAATAAGAATGGCTAGGATTTCTAACGTGCTTCACACCTGTCTTGTGTGGGGTAGAAGCCATAAGTTGCTTCTTACTGGCTTCATAGGTAAGGACCAAACCGTCTCATTTTAGAGAGATTCCTACCCACAGCACGTGAATCAATGAACTTAGAGTCTACAAGACCTAGGTTCCAATCTTCCCTCCACTTACTGTGTAAGTCCAGGTAGGTCACTTAATCTCTCCCAGCCTCAGTTTCCCCATCTGTAAAATGGCAAGGTTGGGTCAAGTGGCTTCCAGGGCTTTTCTAGCTGTATTCCAATGACCCTGAATCTCAGAGAGGTTGATTAACTTTTGCATGGTCATACAAAGTAAGTGTCAGAAGCTGGATTTGAATCCAGCCCTCCCTGACTTCAGTTTCAAATTTTTGTCTGCTGGACCACACTGCCTGTCACCGTGTTAAACAAGGGTCTCTTGGGGCTATGTCAGTGGGGACAAACTATAGCTGGTCCTTCCAAGGTGCAGAGGCTTCAAGCGCAGGGCGAGTGTGAGGACCAACCAGGCTAAGTTCTAAGAGGCTTCTCACCAGCTCCCAAGCAGGGGAGGGAGTTTGGTGGTCCCACAAATCTAGATCATAGCCCACTGATGTTCTGGGTTTGAGCAAAGAGGATTGACGTTGATGGAGTCATAGACCTTGGAGGGCCTGATAACCACAGGGAGAAGGGAAAAAGCATTTGTCGAGTGACTCCTGTTTGCCTAGGCACCAGCAGTGCAGAGAAACTAAAAAGATAGCTCCTAGCCTCAAGGAGCTCACAGTTGAATGGAGGAAACAATGTACAAACGAGTTATAGACAGGATAAATGGGAAATATCAAGAGAGGAAAGGGACTGGAATTCAGAGGGGCTGGGGCAGGCTTCCTGGAGAAGGCTGCATTTTAGCCTGGCCTTGAAGGAAGCCAGGTTTATATATAATAGCCAGAAGGAGTTAAACTACTCCCTCCATCTAGCACTAGTATCCATGAATAACTTCAGTATTGGGGAAAATTGGGCTCATGATTACGATTAATAGCCTAATTAATTCTCTGGAGTTTTTGACTAATTTTAAATACCCAGGGGGAGTGAGTGAAAGCTAGCAGGAGAGCTGAAGATTCTTCCTGTGTGGGGTGAGGGGAGCGAAAGCCTTTCCTGTCTTGTCTGTTTAATAGCTCTGGAGTGGTACAGAGCATGGTCGGCACTCTCTGACTGGCATGTCCGGGGGCAGGAGCGACCATGGGGAGAGGTGTGGCCAGGACCAGCCCTGGACATGTTGTGAAGGAGCCAGGTTTGTCTTGGGTCACCTGTGGCCCTGCACACTCAGACCTTTCTGGGCCCAAGCAGCTCTGAATGGAAGACTCTTGTATCCTCTCTGGGACTCTATCCCCATATCCCTTATGAGTCAACAAGTCAGCAAACATTCTTTGAAGGCCTGCTATGTGCCAGGTACTGGGCTAAGCCCTGGGAATACAAAGAAGGGAAAGAAACAGTCCCTGCCCTCAGGGAGCTCAATCTTATGTGGAGAGGACAAAGACAACTCCATACAATCAAGACTTCCTTCACAACAAACTCCCAAGTAAACCCTTTATAAAGCATTGGAGACTGTTCATCTCTCTACAGAGAGGAGGGGTGTGTCCTTGAACTCTGCCAATCTGGTACTCACATTGAATGCTGCAGTCATGGAGGATTTAGTTGATTTTCTATATTTTGCATCATTTCCTTCAAGGCTTCTCCCATTTTTCTTTCTATTCACATAGGATCATGCATTTGGAGCTGAAAGGGCTCTCTGAGGTCATCCAATTCAATCCTACCCATTTTAAAGATGAGGAAATTGAGTCCCGGGCAGATGAAGCTTTTCCAGAGTCATAGAGATAGTAAGTGGGAGAACCAGCATTTAGGCCCAGGCCCTCGGATTCCCATTAAAATGCTTTTGGCCTTGTGCCACACTGGAATATTCTGTCCCATTTATAATGCAGTTGAATTGTTCAGCCTTTCCCCAATCATTGGACACATATTTTGTTTCCAGTTTTTTGTTTTCATTTGTAATGCTGCTATAAATAGTTTGATGACGTGGGATGTCTGTCATGTCCTGGGATGATGGACCCCAGTAGTAGGATCTCTGGGTCTTTGGTTCCCAATGAAGTTGATCTTCTGATGGTCAGTGAAGCTCAGGCCAACACCTGACTCATGACCAATGTCCTTGGCTGTCTGACCTCACAGAAGGCCTTGAGCGTTGTGAGATCTCCAGAGCAACTTCCAAATGTTAGAATCCTGACAAAGAGACCAGAGCAGAATCAAAGGAGTGATGGTGAGAGTTGGCCTTCACATCCCACCAAAAATGGCTCAGACAGTGCCTCTATCTCCCTGGGAAGGCTGTCTAATCACTTAATGTTCCCAGAACAAGACTTTCCCCCTAATATTGTGGTGACTTCAGCCGTAGCCCAGTGGTACTTGCCTTTTTCATGCAGCTCTGAGAGGCAGCATGGTTCCATGGAGAGAATGCAGTGATTGATTTTTCACCTAGATCTGAACCCTGGTTCCCACTTACTGGTTGTTGAACTTTGGACAACTTTGAGCCTCAGTTTCTCCATTTATTAAGTGAGAGAGTTGTACTGCACAGCCTGGTCCAAGTCTCTTGCCCTGTAAATCCGTGATGCTACCATCACATTGCTCTGGTCCCACCATTAAAGTGGTGATTGATGAGTGAGGTTTGACCTGACAAGTGAAGATGTGACCACCATTCTCCTCCATCCACCACTGACATTTTAAAAGGGGGTTCTAGAAGTCCCAACGAACATTGTGGAACCACTAGCTAGTGTTTTTTGTAATGGAGAGTGCTGTTGTCTTTGAAAGGCCAGCTCTGAGCATTACTGAGATGGTCACTAGAGATGGTGGTTGACCAAAGGAAGGGCAATTGAATTAGATGCCTTTTCAGTTCCCTTCTTGGTCAACATAGAGATCATTTGAGAGTTTGTTACAAGAGATGCTTTTAATGACAGTGATGTTTTCAGTTGCAAGTGTAAACCTCCCGCCACAAAAACAACAAAATCCAAACCCCAAATCATGAAAAAGTTTCAGGGAATACAAAGCAAAGGAGAGTGTGCACAGAGCAGTGGGGCCCCTTGTGAGTGACTGACCTAATGCAGGCTTTTGGTATGTGTGCTCTGAATGTTTCTTGGCCTCTGATCCAGAGACTGAAGGATGGAGGGCTCTCCTTGTAGTAATGACCAGTATTGGAGAGGAAACAGCTCTCCTCCTGCCATTTTCTTCATAACTCTTCAGGGAATATCCTTCCTTTTAATATTTAGGGGCACAGCATTAGCCAGAGCCCTGGAGCAGGATAGGAGCTAGAAGATGGAGTCCAATGAAACTACTCAGTGCACAGTCTCCATGGTATATAATTACTCTTGTTCTGGGTAGAGAAGCCCTGAGCTCACTTGCAGAGAGGTTTTCATTGAGCTAGATTAAAAAAAACAAAACAAAACAGGTAACTTCCAAGAAGAAAACCAGAGGAAAAATGTCACTCCAAGCCCTCTGCATGGTTCCTTAAAGAAGAAAACATTTCCAGGCATTCTCTCATAGTCCCATGGAAATTGAATATAGGAACTGCCAGGGCCTGGGCCATAGCAAGTGTTGGAAAAATCTTGGGAAATGAATTGCAAAGTTTTTCTCCTGTTGGCCCATGGGGAGGAGAATGGCTTCCTTTCAGTAACAATGGGCCAATAGCACCTTGGCTCCTTCCTGGAAGAGTTTCTCTCTAGAATTGGACTCAATAGATAAGGTAATTTTTTCAGCCAAGAGCAAACATAGATTCATTGATTGTTTCCTCCTTGAGAATGATCCAATTCCTGGGTCCACCTCCCCCTTCCCTTTATTCATTTTGTTAAGTCCCAAGTTTTATGAAACTGTTTTCTAGTTTCCATTGAGGAACTAATCATTATGCTATGAAACAAACATACACAATGCTTTTGCATTAACATGGAATCTCAGGGTTGGAAGGGACCTCTAAGGTCGTCTAGTTTGACGTAGATTGAAATAAGTTCTTTTTCTTTAGCCTTTGCTTGAAGACCTCTGGTAAAATGGAACCCACCCGTTCCTGAAGCAGCGACCCCTTCCACTTTGGACAGCTCTCTGGATTAGGGAGTTTTTTCTGATGTCACGCCCAAATTTGCTTCTTTTCAACTTGTCATTTCTCCTGGTTCTGTCTTCCAGTGCCAAGCAGATCAATCAATCAGTCAAACAACCAATGTTTATTAAGGCTTTACCATGTATCATGTACTATGCTAAGCACTGGGGGCCAAAGAAAGGCAAAACTTGTCCCACCTCTTGCAGAGCCCACAGTTTCATGAGGTGCCAAACATGCAAACAACTATGTACAGATGAGATATATACAAAACACATTGGACATAATCACAAAGTGAAGGCATCAGCATTGAGGGAGATTGGGAAAGGCTCTTGTAGAAGATGGTATTTTAGCCAGGACTGAGTGAGACATTTCTGTACGATAACAAATTGTGAGTTTGAAGAATTCAGAAAGTAACAAATGGGAAGGCCATTAGGAACTAATTCAGAATAAGTTAACAGGACCAAGAAAACAATATATGATTTCATCCTCCACATGAATATTCTTCCGACACATGAGGGCAGCTCTCCCACCAAGGCTTCCCTTCTCTGGGTCAGACTTTCCCCATTCTTTCATCCAGTCTTCATATTAGGAGCTCAAGGTCCAAGGTGCTCTGGATTGCCCACCTCTCTGTTCTTGATGTTGTCAATATCCTTCATGGTGGTGGAGAACAATCAACAGCCACATTCCCAGTGGAGGGCTCTTCATCTCCGTGGATTTTTTTAAGGTTAATTTCAATAGGATTGTTGAATTTACAAACAGGCATTTTGGGGTTTTAGATCAATGTGTCCTTGAGACTTTGATGAAATACTAGTGATGATAACTTTTTATTAAAGGCTACTTTTATGTGGTTGTTAATTAACCCTTAAAGTTGGTATTAATAAAGACTCTAAATTGCACAGATTAATATCCTGAGTTTCCACAATTCCAGGCTTGGCATCAATGTCAGAAGCTACCTAGTGCAATCCAATTGACCTATTAATGAGCACTCATTTCTTAAGTACATGCTGAGCACCAGGATGTGTATGGGCTAGGCGTTGGGGATACACATAGAAAAGTGAGATGGTTTCTGTCCTCAGGATGCTTGCTTTCTACTGGGGAAACACTCAAATATTAAAAATTGAGCTTAAGTAAATTGAATGCAATGTAATTTTTTGGTGGGTGGAATTGATAACTGCATGGATGAGCAGAAAAATCCCCGATGTAAGAGGCGGTGCTTCAGTTGAAGATTGAAGGAAACAAGATATTCTAAGAGGGGAAAATGAGGAGGGGGCTATGGTATACAGTTTGTACAAAGGTACATAGGGAGGAAATAAATATTGCATGTGAGGAACAGTGAAAAGCACGTTTGACTAGACTTGAGAGTGCATGAAGGGGACTGAGGTTTAACAAAGTGGGAAGCTGTTCAGGATCCTTCAAAACCCATCTCTCTCCAACATGCTGCAGTGGATAGACTGCTGAGCCTGGGGTCAGTAAGACCCGAGTCCAAATATGGCCTCAGACATCTACTGGTTGTGTGACCTGAGAAAGTCATTCTGTCTCTGTCTGCCTCAGTTTCCTCAATTGTACAATGAGAATAATAACAACACCTACATTGAAGGAGTGTTTTGAGGATCAAATAAGGTAATATTTATGTGCCTGGTATGTATTAGATGCTATATAAATGCTTATTTCCTCCCCCTTCCCTTGTTCCCCCCACGCATTCAGCAGTCCAGTGATATCGGCCTGGTTGCCTTCCATTCCATTCGGTGACTGCGTGCATTCTTAGTGGCTGCACTCTACCCTTGAAAGGCTGTCCCTCTTCGTCTCTCCCTCCTCTTCTCTGGCTTCCCTCAGGTCTTAGCTCAGATCCTCCCTTGGTAGGAAGCCTGTCCTGATCCGGCTTATTGCTGGTGCCTTCTCTCTGCGACTTGGCCCCAAGGGTAGCTTGTTCCTGCAGAGTTGTTTGCACATTGTTTCTCCTACTAGACTGTGCCCCCTTAAGAGGATCCCACCTTAGCACAGTGACTGGCATGTGGTAGGTGCCTATTAAAGTCTTGGTGACTCATTGGCTGGAAGTCTAGTTAATGGTGCCAGGATGTGAAGAGTTTGAAAAAAGCTTAAATCGTCTTGAAAAGAGCTTGTATTTTGTCCTAGGTTGAATAGGGGAGGGCTGGGTTTCCCTGGATGGGGAGTCACATGGTAAGACTTGTGTTGAATGAATGAATGACTAAGTAAATGAATGAATGAGAAGATGTTTTACTTAGGCACTTACTTGGGGCCAGGCATTGTATGTCTAAGCTTGTTTTTGCTGTTTCAGCCCTTCTGCAGCAAGCCCAAAGGGGTCATTTAGCTTTCAATGGACAGATCCCCCTGCCCTGCACTGATGAGCAGGATTCATGGCCTCTTGAGGAAGCTCATTCTTCTTCTGTGTATGAACTTTTTTCCCATCCTAGAGCTCTCCACTCCAAGCCACCCATTGCTGCTGGTTCTGCCTCTGGGGTTGGGCAGAACCAGCTTTTCCAGATAAGGCTCCTTCAAAGACTTGAAGAGTGTTTTCATGCTTCTCCCCTGCCCCCCACTTTTTAATCCAAGTAAAACAATTTAAAAAAAGAAACAACACAAATATTTTAAGAATCCAAGGACAATGAGGGCCAAAGTGTTCAACATAATTATGCTTTTATAACTAGGTTGCAAGTGTAGTTCTGTGAATTACCACTATTTCAGAACTCCTTTCTTTGGGGGGAGGTGCAAGCTCAGTGAAAAGCAAGAGAGCTCTGGCCTACCCAAGGACTGGAGTATCTTTTTGAGGGCCATGGATCCACAGACATCTTCTAGCATAAGCTCTTTATTGTACAGATGAGGAAACCCGCCCCAAAAGATTAAGGCCCCTGTTCAAGGTGATTCAGGTGGTAACAAGGCTGAGTTGGGGCATGGACAGGCTCCATCTTGTCTTCTGACTTCTGATGCTCCATTTTGGACACATCTCCATTAGTATCACCAGGTCAGGGTGAGCTGGACATTAAGATGACTTTGTTTCCCCCGAGCCATAAAATCTAAAAGAGAGGTAGCTCTAAGTGTTCTGCTGAGCTAGTATTTGTCAGTTGGAACTGAGTAAAAGGGTGCTCTGGCTTTCAGCTCTCAGTGCCGCATCTTGTAATAAAATGATATTTAAGTCAACAATGTGAAAACACCAAATACTCTGAGTGTCTTATTAAACTTTCAACGTTTTGGATGAATGTAGCTCTCAGGTGCCACCATATAAGTTTCTACAAACTCCCTGGTGCTGTCCAGGACTCTTTGTAGGGAATCAATCTATTGAGAAGCATTTGTTGAGTCCTTACTGTGTGTCAAGGACTGTGTTGGGGATAAACAGTTCTAAGTGCGAAGATTTTGTGTGAATGACCCTTGGCTCATCTTCATGAAGTAAGTTCCTTCCCAAGAGGGGGCCTGCCAGGCCCCAGGTATTGCTCAGGGGAACAGGGCCCTTGGGTGGCCCAGCCTGGCTATGCAACCCATGTCTGTGGGTCCTGGACTCATTTTGTTTCAAGGCAGATTCGATTCTTCACCATAGAAGGCAGAATCGGGGGCTTCTCAGCCTGGCTCTTGGCACAAGTGAACCCAGGGTGTGGCTCGTCCCAAACTGAACTCCTCACCTTTCCCCACCTTCTGCCTCACCCTGCTGAAGGCAGCACGGTCCTCTCAGCTTCAGAGGATGCCATAGCTCCCCACTTCTTCCCACATCCCTTCCATGAGAAATCATGACAATTCTCCTTCTGCAAAGTCTTTATCATCCCTCTCTTTTCTCCCCGCCACCCTGCTGCGGGTGCATCTCATTTCTCATTCCCTTCTCCTCCGCCCACCAGTCTCCTCCGTTTTAAAATCACAGCTACCAAAAGAACGCTCCTAAAACCAGGTTATTCCCTTGCTCAACTGCCTTATTGGGCCCCCTATTGCCTCATGAAGAAAATAGAAACCTTTTAGCCTGGAGTTACCCCTAATCTTCTCACTGGTGAAGAGAATAAGTGCTTGCTGAACTGAATTAAAGCTAGCAAGAGGAGTGATGTGGGTTGCAGGACAGAAAGGTAGGGGCCCATAGAAAATGGCACCCCAACCTTTAACTCTTACTGATCAGCTGTTGGTCAGCTCTAGAAGTCTGGGGGGCCCAGGGCACTTAGACCTCTTATTCTTCCTGGTGAGCGTTACTGGAATCTTATTTAATGCGTGTGTTGTTTTCCCCTCCCCCCACTCATCGCATCTATTTCAGACTTCTATATCACCTGCCACACTGCTGGTATTTAATAAAATATATCTTTAAATTGTTTACTCCCTTTTGTGAATAGGAATCCAAATTAGGCTTGCAAAGTGTACCCCCAGTAGAAAGTGTTTGGGGACCTGATGCCAGTGAAGAGATAGGAATGATTTGTAATTACCGTAGCCAGTATTTCCACATAAAAGGAGGCTTCGGAGGTATTTGAGCTCTTTTGAAAGTGTTTGTGCTTTTCGTATGCTAAACACCCATCCTCTTTCTGTACACTCTTAATCTGCGCTGTTTGTTGAAGAGTTTGTTAAGCGGAGCTAAACTTCTCCCAAACTCCTCTCCAGGCAGCCACAAATGATGCAGAATTCCACTCTTCTCTTTCATGAGATTTCATGGTATTTTGTTTTCTCCCCTCTGATATGGGAAAACCCTTCCTCCTCCCAAATCGGATGTGAATTGAGAGTAACTTCACTTGGGCCTGGATTGGATTAATGGAAATGCAGCTTGGTTTTAGGTATGCTAATGTGCAAATAGCCCAGTTCACCAAGGCTGTTAGGAGGAGGACTAGGGGGGAGCTGAGATTGAATTATTGCTACAAAACAAAACAGCAAACTCAAGATACCATGGAATTTCGTTTCCAAAAGCATGAGGAGTGGTGACTATGAAAGACCAGGTCAAAGGATGGGGGGTATGTATGGGGGGGATGAAAAGAAGCCTTTATCTGTGTGCCTGGAAAAAGTAGGTCTAGTTAAGTGATGGTCTTCTGGGCAGAGTACAGGAAAAGCAATGCATTGGATTTTGGTGGGCAGCTAGGGGGTGCCATAGTGCACAGAGCACAGGCCTGGAGTCGGGAAGACTCATCTTCCTGAGTTCAAATGTGGCCTCAGACACTTATTAGCTGTGTGACCCTGGATAAGTCACTTAACTCTGTTTGCCTCAGTTTCCTCATCAGTCAAATAAGTTAGGGAAGAACATGGAAAACCATTCTAATACATTTGCCAAGAAAACCCCAAATGGGGTCCTGAAAAATTGAACATGACTGAACAACAAAAACAACATGAACAGTTTTGATCTGGTTGGTGCCAAGAACTAAGAGCCCAGGGTCTTTTCTTATTACCTTAGTGATTAAAAGAGCTAAGAGAAAAGGCTTTCTCTGTGGATCAATCAACAAATCAACATTTATGTAGGACCTACTGTGTGTCAAGAGATGGCTTCATTAGGGATCAGCCTGTATGCATTTATTAAGCGGCTACCATACGCTATGGGCGATGCCTTCTTTGGAGATCAATCAGTAAGCATTTACTAAAGACTTACTATGTGCTTTCAGACATGTCTTCCTTGGGAATCAATCAATAAATCAGTATGCATTTATTAAATGCCTCCCATGTGCTATGAGAGATGTCTTCCTTGAGAATCAGTCAGTAAACACTTTATTAAGTTTCTACTATGTACCAGGCACCGGGCTAAACATTGTGGATACAAAGGCAAATGTGAGGTCGGCCTTGCCCTCAAGAGGCTTACGTTCTAACTGAGAATATTAAATAAAATTATGAGACGTACACAATGAAAACAAGGTAATTGTGTGAGAGAGAGCACAGAAAGGTGGTAAGGGTGATTATTTATTGATTATTGATTAAATAACCCCTTCCATTCAGGATCAATCTGTGAATCAGTAAGCAATTATTAAATGCTGTGAGAGATTATGAAGTTAGCAGTAACTTCAGGAAGTAGGAAGAATTGGTGTGAACTGCAGTTAATTTGACATAGTATAACATAAAAATATATAAATGTATATATATATATATATGTATATATATATGAAACTAATGAAAGGGATAGAGAGAGAGGGCTCATTATGGTATAAGTTTGTACCTGGAGATCCACAGGGAGTAGACAAAGAGCTGGTGTGCTCTGCTGGCCAGTGATGTAGTCAGGGATCTGTGCTGAGACTCTCCAGGTGAGGCTGCAGAGGATGCCGGTGAAAGTCAACCAAGAACTAGTGGGTGCCATGATCGGTTCATTTGTGCACCTGCATCACAAAACAATGCCATTGGTTGAAGTGGTCAGGGATTCCTCTGGATCCCCCTTTGTGCTACCCCTTGCCTCACAGGAAAAGTCAAGTGCTGAGGTGACATTCACTTGGCATTGGGTGTCTTAATGGCCTTCTTGGCCATTGGCCACTGGCCTTCAATGCTTCCCTCAGCCTCTTCTCCTCAATATTTTCTTATGACACTGCTCTCTGCTGGTTCTCCTTCTCCCTCTCTGCCCATTCCTTCTAAATCTCCTTTGCTGGATCCTCCTCCAGAACATCCCCTCTAACCATCGGCGTTGCTCAGGGCTCTGTCCTGGGCCCTCTTCTCTTCTCCTGCTATACTGCTTCACTTGGTGATCTCCTCCGTGCCCACAGGTTTAGTTACCATGATTCTGATCCTGCCCCAATCTCTCTGCTGACCTCCAATCTTAGATCAGACGTTTTGAACTAGATGTCCAGTAAACATCTTAAATTCAAGATTTCAAAAAGCGAGCTTGTTATTTGCCCCATCCCCACAGTCCCTCTCTAAATCTTCCTTATTATTTATTACTGTTGAGAGTGCTGCCATCTTCTTAGTCCCCAGAAGCTTGAAACCAAGGTGTCATCCTGGACTCCTCACTCTCTCAGCCACCAAATCCAATCTTTTCCCATGCCCTGTCAATGTTACCCAACTGACATTTGCCCTTTCCTGTCTGTGACATTACCACCATCTTGATAAAGTCCCTCATCACCTCATGCCTATGCTATGACAATCGCCTCCTAGTTGGTTGGCCTCCACTCTGTTCCATCCTCCACTTCGCCATCAAATTAATCTTCCTCGAGCACAGATCTGACCATTTCACTCCCTATCTCCCTTCCCCCATTCAGTAAACTCCAATGGCTTTCTTTCACTTCCAGGACCAAGTACAACATCCTCTGTTTTTTAAAGTCCATCACTAGTTGGTCTTTCCTGCCTTTCTAGTCACTGGCTGGCTGTCTGACCATAATCTTGCTCTTTGGGTTGACTATTCAGCAGAGCTATCACTAGCAATTTGGGATGAGCAGCATGAAATGAATCCTCCAATCATCTTGAAGAGTACCGATCAATCAGCAAGCATTTTTTAAAGTATTTACTGTGTGCCAGTCCCTGTGCTAAGTGCTGAGAAGATAAAGAAAACAAAAGAGTCCCTGCTCTCCAGCAGCTTACATTCTGAAGTGAAGACCACATATGCATGTACCAATGCACTCTTTTTATCCTGGAAAATATTTCAAAATGGAAAGCCTTGTTTGGCCACCTTATTAGTACTGCTGGAGAAGAGTGACATTCACTTTCTGTGAAGATAATTAATTGCCCTAAGATGGTTTCCTGAAAGCAGGTAGCATTGATCTCAACACCTAAGAGTTTATTTCCTGATAATTGCCATCCTCAACCAAGTTAACAAGCCTCCTGTGCCAACATCTGTTCTGATCAGGAATCCTTCTGAAATGGTTAACCTCTCCACTTCCCTGTGTGAGGGTGAGGGAGAAAGGGATGTTTTCATGTTCTAACCCTCACTGGCCCTCATTGGGATGAGATACTAGAAGCTGTTAACATGATTTTCTGCCTTCTTCTGGCCTCTGGTTCATGCGAAATTCTACTGTCCTATTGCCTGGTTAGACCAATCCTTCTGTATGAGTAATAATGGAGAGGATTTTTAACAGCCACTGTATTAAAACTTTACAAGGAGTGAAGCTTTTATAGTCAGTAGGCCGAGGAGAAGAATCTGCTTTTTCTTGAGAGACAGTACAGAAGCCCCTGGACTTTCTGGGTTGTGGTAGCCTCACTGCTCACCCCAGGAACTTCCCTGGCCTTCTGGGTGGTTTGGGGAGAAGAGGGGTTATAAACAGTGTCCTTTCACTCTGGGTGCTGGTGAGGCCCTATCATAAGTTTGAAACACTGCTTCCTAAAGTTGGCTGAGGTCATCACTGAGGCTTCCTCCAGTTCTGAAATTCTGTGGTTCCAACCACCCGTCCTGTTAATGTGTGCCTCACACTGTAAGAGGGTTTGGAGAAGAACGTGTGGATGATCCACTGTGAAAAATAGCTCCATGCCAGGGCCCTGTTTGCCAAACTGGCCTTACACTCCTCACACATGGCGTTTCCTCTCCTACTTCTGCACGTTTGTCTTGGTGACTCCCCCATGTTTGGAATGCATTCCTTGTCTTAGAATCTCTAATGTCCTTCAAGGCTCCATTCCAATGCCCCCATCTCCAGGAAGCCCTTCATGATCTCCTCTTGCTGTTGGTATCTGTACATCCAAATTATCATGCATCTTTCTCAGTGTTGTCTGTCCCTAAATCCACTGTAAACTCCTTGAAGCAAAGGACTCCCGACTTTGCTTTTGTCTTTGTATCCCCAGCGCCTGGCACATAATACGGGTTGATGGCTTGCCTCATTACCCACATGGGGTGATGCTCACTCGGGCGCAAGCGAATCCATCCTTGGTGTTTTCTCAGACCTGATTTCCCCCACTTTCCTTTAAGGCTTTCAAAAGGATGGAGGGTTGGAGGTGTGCTCATCTTTGTGGTTGTGGGAGATGTAGGAGGGAGAAAGAGCTTTAGGACAAAGAGACTGGGGTTGGATTGTGGGATGTAGGTGAATATGTGGCTGTATATCCAGGATGGCCCTGGTCTGTGAAGAACTGAGAGAAAGTAGGGTGGGGTGAGGATACTGTGCTGGGATGTGACAGAGATTAAGGCTTGAAATCCGGAGAAGAGCCAAGGAAGTCTGAAAGGAAGGGGGAGATTTGTATTGGGTTGTCTCTTCCCCACCAGCTGCTGATGTTACTGTTTTTGGGGGCCTTCCTTATTAACAAGTGTGTTGGGTTTCATCCTGTGAGGAAGGAGCCCCGGCAGATAGGGGTCTCTGGGGAGCATCATGAAAAGTCAGCAGTGATAATCGCTAATGCTGAGGGGGTGACAAGCTGAGGTAGCCTGCTGGCAGAGGGAAGTGGAGGCATCATGGAAGGAGAACACGCTTCCCCTGGGGTTTGACTCCCTCTGTCTGCCTTCTCTTGGGGGTACTTAATTTGGGTGCTCGAGGGGGAGCCCCTTCCTCCTCCGGCTTGCCTTGCTTCTGTGTGCTGTATACCCTAAGGGATACTCGGTGCATGGCCCTAAATCCGTTATCACTGGGATATGAACAGTGTCAGCCCAGGCAGATATCACATTGACAGGCCGGTGGGGGGACACTCCCTTCCAGGAAGCATGCCTGCTGGGAATACAGTATCCAAGGATCATTTATATGCTGTGGGATATTTCTAGGGAGGGATTGAAGGGGCCAATGCTGGAAAAGGGCAAACACAAACAGAGTAATCAGATTTCAGAGCTGGAAGGATCTTGAGGGGTCATTGAGTCAGAGAACTTGCTTCCCAGGTCTTGGCTGGGGTTTGGGAGAGTTGAGCTAGTAAGTGAACCTCCAGATAACACCAATGACTATTGCCTTCCCTGTCTTCCTTCTTTCTTCTTAAGGTTTGCTTGATAGCCCTTCTCATTTCCCCTCTTCCTACCCAACGTTCTCTTGGACCAAAGCAATGCCAACCAAGTCATCCGCATTGGGTCACAACTTTGGAACATTCTATCCCCATAATCTTCCATGTCTTCAAGGAAAGATGGCAGCCCACTTCCTTGTCTCTTTTCTGGGGCTGAGATTGGTCATTCAAATTACATGTTGTTCAGCTTTGTTTGATTCTTATTTTCATTTATATGAATATAGTCACTTCTCTGGTTTGGCTTCTTTCACTCTGTGACTGTTCAGAGACAGATTCCCTCAATTCTTCATGCTCACAGAAATTTGTGATATAAGCAACAGTCCAGTTATTCATAGAGCATAACGTCCCCAGTTGACAGGCTCCCATTTTGTTTCCAGTTCTTTGTTTCTTTCTATTGTGGATAATTTCAGTGAACTGCTATTCTGGCTAGATTGTTTCTTCATTCCATAGTCAAACAGTCAACAAATATTTATTAAGACCTTATGATGTGCTGTGCACTGTACTAAATACTGCAGGTCCCCAAAGAGGCAGCCCTCAAGAAGCATACCTTCTGATGGGAGAGACAACATGCAAATAACTGTGTGCATACATGATCTATCCAGTATAAATAGAAAGGCGTATCAGTAGGAAGGTCCTTTACTGTAACTAATTTTGTAGGCGTGTTTCCAACCAGAATAAGGGAGATTCGCTATGGAGATAAGTTAGTAGTACTAAGGAAAGAATGCTACATTTGGAGTGGCAGGAACTGAGTGTAAGTTGTGGCTCTGTCACTCAATTCCTATGTGAATTCATCTTTAGTTTACTCCTCTGTATATAGGGATGTTTGCTTTGATGACTTCTAATATTCCTCCCACCTCTATAGCCATGATTCGGTGAACCCATGCTGTCACCACATTTGTGGTCTTCAACTCTCTGGAGGAGAGAGGCAGAGCTAGGCTAGATATCTGTCTCAACAGAAGATGCTTTGGTGCCAGTTAAGACTTTATTTTTGCATATGTGTGTTTTTGTAACCCCCTCTGTGGTAATGGATGGTGGCCCAATACTCATCTTTTGTCATTACTATATACGTGTTTGTGTGTGTGTATGTGTATGTGTGTGTCTTTGAGTCTGTGTGTTTGTATGTCTATATGTGTATGGTGGGGGAGGGGACTAGATGTAAGAAATAAGCAGAGAGAAGTAGAGTTGGTCATCATATCCCTATAAGAAGCTCTAACAAAAAGCCCTTCATAGGTTGGCTTAGGTTTCCTGGTAGCCTGTCCATGCTGCCCACAGAGCATGATTAACAAATATTACTTGAGAAGGAACAAATAAAAGCCATGCCCAAACACTTCCTTTTAACCCAATGAAGCAGGTCCCTTCTGTCATCATAGTAGAGTCTGGGCTGTGAATCATACCCACTTTGTGACCTAGAGGAAGAGCTTGTGGCTCCTTCATACCCACTTCCCAGGCTGGGGGCTCGGAGCCAGCTAATTTTTCATGTTCACCGATGGCTTGTCAATACCTTCTACTTAATGGCTCAAGTGACTCTTTGCTTGTTCTCGCAGCTTTGTTTCAAGCCCCATGAGCCAAAGGGCAGGCAAGTGGTCTTTGGGAGATAAGCCTTAGGAGTCTTAAGAGAGAATTCTGAGTGGGGAGTCAGAAACCTAGGGTATTAACTGAGGTATTTCCATGACTTGGCTTATTACGGCTTTGCAGAATTTCAGAATAGAAAAAAAGAATATTGGATCAGGATCGTAACGTTAAAGCTGGAAGGAATTTCAACAGCCTTCTGATCTAACCCAAACCTGGGAAAGAATCTGCTTGGTAACAACAACAACAACAACAACAACAACATAATAATAATGACTAGCATTTACATAATGCTTCAAGTTTGGCAAAGTGCTATCCCTGTGTTAGCTCCTTTGATCCTCATAACAAACCTGTGAAGTCGGTGCTAGTATAATTCTCATTATGGTGGTTGTTGTGGAATCATTTCAGTTGTGTACAACTCTTTGTGACCCCATTTTGGGTTTTCTTAGCAAAAATACTGGAGTGGTTTGCTATTTCCTTTTCCAGCTTATTTGACAGATTAGAAACTGAGGCAAACTAGGTTAAGTGACTTGCTGGGTCACACAGCTAGTAAATGTCTGAAATAGTATTCAAACTCAGGTCTTTCTGACTCCAAGTCTCATACTGTGCACTGTGCCACCTAGATGTTTGGTGACATAAAAGCACCCAGTGTTTGTTTGAAGACCCCCCCAAGGAGGTGGAAGATACTACCTCCCTAAGTAACCTGTTCCATCTTTGATAATCATCCCTCCATCTAGCCATCTATCCACCATCCACTCACCCATTCATCCATCTACCTACCACCAATCCATCCATCCATCCATCCATCCATCCATATATGGCTGTCTATGCAGCCATCTGTCATCTATCCATCCACTCACCCATCTACCATCCATTTACCATCCATCCATCTACCTATCCCATGCCTACATGTTTTAAGTATATATTTTGTGCCAGGCACTGTATTGTGTCTGAGAATGCAAAGATAAATGAAACAGTCTCTTATTATAACAGGAAACTAAAGTCTCCTGGGGATGGAAGGGACAACAGATAGAGTCAATACACATTTAGGTGTTCTTTTTCTTTCTTCCTTTTTGGGTCAAGATCTTTGGTTTGTTTGTGTAGGACACATCCAGTGACAGGAGCCCTTCTGCTGATGCAGGTTGTCTGCCATCTTCTCTGCAATTTAAATCTTCAAGTTGCACCAAGAGCACAGAGAAGGAGGTGACTTGCCCAGAGAAAAACACACAGTTTATGTTGGAGATGGGGCTGGAGTTAACTCCATTCTGACTCTAAGGTCTGCCCTTTATGATACACTGATGCCTTATAAAGCAGAGACCAAAACCTTCATGGGCACAGGGGAGAAGTGATCGGAGCAATCAGACGGGGTCCTGCAGGACAGCTGTAATTACAAGGATGGTTTTCCTGACATCCACTTTGACGGCTAGGTGTTGTAGTGGATAGAGCATGGGGATTGGAATCAGGAAAACCTGAGTTCCAATCTAGCCTCAGACACTTAACTGGATGTGTGACCATGGTCAAGTCCCTATACCTCTATCTGCCTCAGTTTCCTTATCTGGGAATGGTGATAATAATAGTATTTGCTTCCCAGAGTTGTTGTGAGGATCAGAGATAATATGTGTAAAACATTTAGCACAGTGCCTGGCACATTGTTGGTGTTTAATAAATGCTTATTCCCTTTCCCCTGTATTGGCTTTGCTACTGTTTCTAGCCTATTCTTCCTAGTTCTGCTCTCTGGGGTCAAGAAGATAAAGACTTATCCCTGTTCCAGGTGAGGGCCTTCAATTAATTGAAAATGGCTGTCACCTGCCCCCTTCACCTCCCCTGCCCAGGCTTCTGTGTTTGGAGCTGAACCACACTGGTTCTTCCAATTGCTAATAATGGTTTAAACCCTAGTTTCCCTGTCTGCACATGGGATTATCTCTTACCTCCTTCTGTGGATTGCAAAAGGACATTCTGAGGATAAAAGGAGATGTAAAAACACTTTAGAAATGAGAAGAGTGGATAAATGCAAACAAGTCTTTTAAATTGGTCCTGGAACCTTGGAATCATCCTTGAAGTCTCCTGGTACTTGTATGTCTAAGTCCTGGGGATTCTTCCTTTAATGATGTCTGGGAGGACTCCCCTTCCTTCTCTACCCCATCCCTAACAACCGCCAGCCCAGGCTCTGATTACCTAACATATAAGTACCGTGCCCCCCACCCCAGTCTCTTTAGCATGCTGGAAGCAGATTCATTTTCCCCAAACAGATTAGTTACCTTCCTGTTCAAAAGCCATCATTAGCAATAACCACGTTGTCTCTATCAGGAGGTCTCATCCCATGTGCACTGACCCCCAAGGGATCCATGGGTAGTTCTTGGAGGGTCAATGAATGGGGATGGGAAACAAGTAATTTTCATTAACTTCCAACTGAAATTGATCATTTCCTTCAATTTGGAAGGTAAACCATTCTGAGAAGGGGGTCCCTAGGCTTCAGCACTCTGCCAAAGGAGTTGTTGATACAAATATCTGCTGAACTATGCTCTAATCTTACTCTGCAACTAATTCCCTGTGGAGTCTGAGAAAAGTTGTTTCCTCATCCCTATCTTCTGCCTCTGACACTTATTAGTTGTCAGACATTAGTTGACCTTGGACAAGTCATTTAATTTATCTGAGCCTTGGTTTCCCCATCTGTAAAAGAAAGGAATCAGACTAGATGGCTTCTAAGGACCCTTTCATGTCTGACATTCCTAACTGATGTTCCAAGGCTTTCCTCTAGACCTACACTAAACCCAAGAAGTCTTCATGTGTCATAAGCCCTAGCCCCACTAGACTTCATGAATCTCAGAACAAAGGTGTAAGCGGCATCTCGTTTCCCTGGAAGCAGCGTTAGAGATGATGAGGGTGAGTAAGGACTGAGCCCAGAGGGATATGATTCGTGAACAATAATCCCGGAATGAAAGGCAAGGTACAAGACAGTAGCAATTTCCTCCCTCCTCCTCCGTCTCCCTCCCCCTTCAGAAAACCTTAGTACTGAACAAATTCCCTCTTTGTTCTTTCTGATGCTTCATTAAAGAGATCTGACTTGTGATGTCAGAAAGGACTGACTTCCTGAACTACCCTGCAGGTTTCTCCTTCCCCCACTTCCCATGTCTAAGCTGCCCCAGAGCCCAGTGGTAAAATGGCCTTTGGGGGGCATCTAGCTGAAGACCTGTCCTGCCTTGGGCCTTCCCAAGAACCCTTTCCTCTTTCCACTAGTTTGTTTTCTGTGGGATGGGTCTATCCAAGAGCTTTCGACAAAGTTCTGGTTTTTATGTGCGTTGTGTGTGCGCACATTTCTTACGTGCGTCTATGAGGAGTTTGTGTTATTATGGGTTCAGGCAGCCGTAACCATGGTGAAGAGACCTATCACACAGCATTTTTCTGAGTCAGTTTAAAATGCTGACAATTAAATATACCGTACTCTTTTAAGAGATCCATCAGTCTCTCCAGTTGCCATGGTGACCAGAGTATATTTAGAAATGTGACAAGTACACGAAGTTCAATTGCACTTTTGCCAAAACATAGTTTTGTAGCTAAAATTGAATTTCCCGATTGAAGATCCAAGGGCTGGTAGGGCCAGGCTCGTTTCTATACGTTATTTGGGGCACGCAGATGAGATCGGTCTATTCAATTCAGGGGATCCACCATTATCAGGCTCAGAAGGCATTGACACAATCAGTGACATGTACAGTTATATTCAGGGGCCCTTCCTGGCGTTCCTGGAAAGTCTGCCAGAGTTTCTCAAGATCACTGGTCCAGTGGCCTTGCTCCCAGTTACCCACAGGTGTCAACAAGGCCATGAAATGGGAGTTCCTAGGCAGAAAGAAGACAGACTCCCAGTGCCCCAAGTAGGACAGGAATTTCCACCAAGGAGCCGTCCCTACTTACAGGGGTGGGGGGCCCTGGAGGAGGACTATTGCCTGGTCCTTGGGATACATCATCCTTTCCCTACAGTGCTGCTGTTCTTCTTTCCCTTTTGATACTGCTGCTCCCACCCTGGGGCCCAGAAGTCACTATCATGGCTCCCAAAGTCCTCCCAACCCCCTATATTTCCCTGTTTTTATTGAGAGTACCATAGGGAGGATTACTCCCATTGACTTCCCCTTGCCTCCATTCAAACACTTGGAAAGTGCTGTTTCTGCCTTCATACCACTTCTCACTCACATACCCTTCTCTGGATTCTGAGGACCACCCCCATGCTAGCTTAGATCCCCATCTCTCCCCACCAGAACTATTGCAATAGCCTCCTGAGTCTCCCTGCTTCCAGCCTCTACCCTCTCAGGATCATTCTCCACACAGCTGATAACCCTAAAGCCCAAGTCTAATTGTATTGCTCTTTTGTTCAGAAAGCTCCAGTGGTCCTCTCTAGCTTCTAAAAGGGTTTTCTGTTACACATTTAAAGCCCTTTAGAGGAAGGGAGGTGGCTGAATTTGGAGTCAAGAAGACTTGAGTACAGATCCGAACTCTTACTGCTGTGTAACCCGGGGCAAGTCACTTCACCTTTGTCTGTCTGAGTTTCCTCAAATATAAAGGAGTGCTAATAATAGCACCTAACTTGCAGGTTGTTATGAGGATTAAACAAGGTAATATTTGTAAGGAGCTTAGCACAGCACTGGCACATAGTAGGTACTTAGTAATATTAACTCCCTCCCTCCCTTTCTTCCTTCCTCCCTTCCTCCCTTTCTTCCTTCCTTCCTTCCTTCCTTCCTTCCTTCCTTCCTTCCTCCTTCCTCCCTCACTCCCTCCTCCCTTCTTCCTTCCTCCCTCCTTCCTTCTTCCTCCCTCCTCCCTCCCTCCTCCTCCCTTCCTTCCTCCCTTCCTCCCTTCCTCCCTTCCTCTTCCTTCCTTCTCCTTCCTCCTTCTCCCTCCTCCTTCCTTCCTTCCTCCTCCCTCCTCCTCCTCCCTCCCTTCCTTCCTTCCTTCCTTCCTTCCTTCCTTCCTTCCTTCCTTCCTTCCTTCCTTCCTTCCTTCCTTCCTTCCTTCCTTCCTTCCTTCCTCTCCCTTCCTCCCTCCCTCCCTTGCCAAACATTCCATCTGTAACCCTGGTTCCAAGGTCACTGTGGCTGAAACTCCTGGGTCCTGTGGGTATCACCTCTGGCACTGAGAAGGACAAATAACACAGAACAGACCCCTCCCTCTTCCTAGGTTTATTTCTGGGAGCAGTTATGCGAGAGGGAGCAGGGAGGCAGAAAGTCCTTCCCCTTTCTCTGGTTCAGGTCATGGTGTCCTCAGTGTGAGTGAAGTGGGATCTTTGCCTTCTGGAAGTGTCAGAACAAAAGGACAATAAAAGGAGGCTACTCCCCCGCTCCCCACTACCACCTGAGTGGTAGCAGATGTAGGGGGCTCCATGGTAAGTAAACTGGGAGTGCTGACAAGGCCCCTCAATGGCTTCTCCATGATGTCCAGGGAAGCCCAGTCTCCATATGTATATATGTGTTGGCCTTGGTGGGATGCTAACTCCTGGAGGGGCAGGGACTACTTATGGCTTGGAATCCTGAGAAGCTAGCACAGCATGGGGTAAGTGGGTGGTGCTTAAGCAATGTTTGCTGGTTGATTGACTTAAATCACAATGATATAAAAAATCAGTTAAACATTAGGAAAAGAACCTGATTAATCTGTCCCGTCCCATCCCCAACACATGCACGTGTGCGCGCACGCGCGCACGCACACACACACACACACACACACACACACACACACACACACTCTGAATTACTTTCTATTGATCCTTTCTGGATGGGGTTGATTGGCGGTGCTGTGTCCAATCCTCTCCTTCCCCCCCCCTCTACTTGAGGCTTGGGCCTCTGCTGTCCTCCCTTGTGTACTCACAGTGCTGGCATTGCATAGGTGCCTGTTGGAGCTTTCTGAATGATTGGGGCTTATTAAACCTGCAGTTATTAAGAGCCTAGGGTGGGCTAGGCATAGAGATACAGCTGGATTGGATTGTCAGTGACAAAGTCTGGGGAGAGGCTTTTTTCAGCATGGAAGCCAGGTGCCCCAAATGAAGACTGAGAAGTCTTTTCTGCGAAGGTGATCACCCTCCCCTGGTGTTCTTTCTGTAGGGCAAAGGGAGGAAGAATTTCTTTACTAAGGTTTTTTAGCTCAGGGAATAAAGAAGGTTAGTGCTGATTGACTCAGGTCTCCAAAGGCAGTGGGAGGGAGGCTGGGAGGGCTCAGACCCAGCTCCATTCCTGTTCCAGGTCCAAAGATGCTCCTTCAGGGGATTTTGGTTGTTTTAGAAGGTTTCCTTAGGGTTTGCATAAAACAACAACAACAAACCCTCAGGTAACCTGAGGAAGGACTGTTTGTTTCTGCCAGGACTGAGGAGGAGAGGATGCCAAGGTCCTGCTCCTAACAGAGATGGAAGGGATCTTCTAGGCCATCTAACCCAGATGAGGAAACTGAGGTGCAAGGAGTTAAAATGGTTTGCGCCAGGTCACAGGAAAGATCATAGGATCATAGATCTTAGCCTGGAAGGGAATTCAGAGACAACTTAGCCCAGACATTTTTTTTTTTAAATTAAGCATTCATTTTCTCTGCCTCACACTCCCCTCATTGGGAAAAAAAAAATGCTCTTGGAACAAGTCAACCAAAACACATTCCCACATTATCCATGTCCAAAAATATCCATTGATTCAAGCCAAGTCAGAAGCATTTATCATCACCTACTGTGTGCCAAGGGGCCCAAGGAAGGGGAGAAGAAGTCCCTCGTTTCAAGGAGCTCACCGTCTAAAGTGAGAGACAATGTATCAATGACTATATACAAAGAAAATACATAAGGGACACACTGGAGATCATCTCAGAGGGAAGGATTGGGAAAGGCTTTTTTTGGAAGATGAGATTTTAGCTGAGCCTTGAAGGACATCCAGGAAACTAAGAGAAGCAGAGAAAGAGGGAGTTCCAGGAGGGGGAGACAGTGAAGATGCCCAAAGTCTGGGTGGAAGAGTACCTTGTTCAAGGAGGCCACTGGGGAAAGGTGGGAAGGGGACGGGTTAGGGAGGACTTGAAAAGCCAGCAGAGATGTGTCTCAGTTTGTACCAAGTCCTTCCCTTCTGTCAGGAGGTGGTGCCAGGCTCTATCACTGGTCACTCTGGAATCATGGTTGGCCATGGCATTGATCACTGTATTCATAAACCCATTGTTTGGCTTTGTAATACAACCTTCTCCTTTTATAGAGGAGGAAGCTGAGGCCCAGGAGGGCTATAGAATAACGCAATTAAGGTCTGGAAAAGCCCTCAGAGTTCATGTAGTTGAATCTGCTCATTTTGCTAAGGAGGAAACAGGTGGTTTTCCCAAGGTAACCTAAGTAGTAATGTTCAGAGGTGGGATTTGAACTCATCCTCTGTGCTCTGCTGACGGTTAGGCCTATAGTCACTTATTTCCTTGGTCCTTATGCATCTTAAAAGTTGCTTCCGATTTTAAAATTGGATAATTGGATAATACTTACTTATTATTATCCCAAAGTTGGATAATAATAAAAACTGGGTAATTATGTGCTCTTGTTATTATAATTAGGTGGGCGGGGAGCATGCCAGCTTGGTAGCTGTTGGAGACATCACTCATCCCCTTTGACAAGCTTATCCACTTTGTTCTTAAAAAACAAAAACAGCAAACATTTCTCTCCTCCCTCTCCTTCCCAGTGTGGCTTCCCCCTCTTAGGTGCCCAGCTTTGTGCTGGTTTGTTTTAAACTCTTTTTTTAGAACTTGGGGCTTCTCTCATCAGAACATGATTAGCCCTCTTCAGGCAGACAGAATTGTTGAAGGAACAGCTGACTCCTTGTTGCTGGCCAGACAATTGCTCTTCCTGGCTGGTGCTGCCCATCCAGCTCCAGGAGCACAGAATCCTTCTCTATCATTCCTTATGTAAATTTGTCCCCCAGTCTAAATGTTCTTTCTGGTTGCTCTCTGATCCTTAAAGTTCCTTACTCTCAGGATATAAATATTTGGAGGTAAAAAGCCTGGAGGCTTTTCCTTGCTCTGGGAGAGCTGATTAAATCAATCTACAAGCATTTATAAAGCGCCTACTAAACACTTGGCTTTGGGCCATGTCCTAGGATTACCCGGAATAAAGCAGGACAGCCTCTGTCTTCCTTGTACTTCCCAGAGTTCTCCATCACGTTGCTTGGGAGTAAAGTGCCAGTGGATTATTTGGTCTAGGCATGTCTAAGACTGAATAAAATGAGAAAACCATTGAATCACCAGTGTAGAGTTCACCAACCAGCCTCAGTACTTGGCATTCTGGTAGTGTACAATAAGTGGTTTTTCATGGCTTCATTTCAGGTTTTTGTCTGTGTGCTTTTCTGTGTACATCCAGAGCTTAGTCTTGGCCCTGACACATAGAACAGCTTCGCTATTGGTCCCCAGCTCCTCATTTCTAGGTGAGGAAAACTGAGATCTGAGAGGACATGTCCAGCCGAGATTTCGGCCCACCTCCTCTGACCTCTCCGTCCGTCTCACCAGGGTCCCAGAAGCCTTCCCGAGAGCTTACCCTGGGGGTCGCCCAGACAAAGCTGGGCATCCTTGCTCATGTCAGAGGGCCGCTCTGGCTGTTAAGGTCTTATGATTTTGTGAATGTCACCGCTTCCTTTCACACCGATTACAAACCATGTCTTCACCCCCACCCCCACACACACATGCGCACACTTCCCAGCCTCACTTAAAGGCAAGAATGAGCTGCAGAAAGATTTCAGTTACCTGGCCTGCTGATTGCCCAACAAGTGGATGATGAGTCACCGGGCTGTGGAAGCTGCAGGGGAGAATGTCAGGGTGACGAAGGCTTCGGGGAGTATCGTCTGACTAGTTTAATTTCTTCACGGTCAAGATGATTCATTAACCACATACTATGTGCCAGGGACTGTTCTAAGTCCTAGGGGTACAAAGAAGAAAGCAGAAAGACGGTCCCCACCCTCAGGGAGCTTTTAGTCTAGACACAGCAGTGGGGAACCTGGGGCCTCGAGGCCACATGGGGCCCTCTAGGTCCTCAAGGGTGGCCCTTTGACTGAATCCAAACTTCACAGAACAAATCCCCTTCATGAAAGGATTTGTTCTGTAAACTTGGACTCAAAAGGCCGCACCGGAGGACCTAGGAGGCCACGTGTGGCCTGGAGGCTGCAGGTTCTCCACCCCAGGTCTAAGGGATTGTGTCCTGAATTAGCCTTTTCCTTCTAGTTCATCCCTTTGGTGCCACATCGAAGGGAAATCCCTTTTCCCTGCTCAAAGGCAGCCATGTCTCATCTCCCTCCTGAGTCTCCAGGCTGAATGTCCCTAGTTCATTCAGCCCTCAGTTCCCTTTTACCTGAGTCAACACTCCCTGCCTCAGACACTGCAGCATCTCAGGGAAGAAAAGGGGGAACAAAGGCTGCATTATGCGAGTATAACCAATGGCGACTTCAGCGGGTCATCCCGAAGCTGATAACCCAGAGGGACGGAGGGGAAGTCTGTTGGTCAGGCCATCATTTCATCAGTCAGCACTGATAGACTCAGGGAACGCAAAGGCCACAGGTCTGCCCTAGACAACAGGCACCTATGCAGGTATGCTGTCAAATGGGCAGAAAACATAAAATAACAACAGCTAACACTTATGCAGCACTTTAATAAGGTCTGAAGAGTCCTTTACCTGTGTTATTGGTACCTTACAACCCTGCGAGTTATGTGCTGTTATTGTCCCCATTTTATACATGAGGAAACTGAGGTGAATAGTCCTGAAAGTACTTACAGAGTAGATACGAGGTAGTTAGTTGTCCAAATGCATAAATAGCATTGAGCTTTTCTGTGCCTCAGTTTGACTAGATTTCTTAAATCATGTTCTATTTTAATCAGTTAATTAATTTTGGCAAGGCAATTGGGGTTAAGTGACTTACCCAGAGTCACATAGCTAGTGAGTGTCTGAGGCTGGATTTGAACTCAGGCCCTGCTGACTACAAGGCTGGTGCTCTATCCACTTGCCACCTAGCTGCCCCATCACTTTCTATTTTAAAAGTGCAGGATTTTAGGACCTAGCAACAGATCACTATGATAAGAAAAGTCAATGGGATGAAAAAGATTTGGCTCTGCTTCTATTTCTTCTACTCACTGACCCTGGGGAAATTCCTTCATTTTTTGCATCTATAAAATGAAGGGGTGGGACTGAATTGAGTTTCCCCATTTAAATCATCAATGGGATGAATTTTGGGCTTGAGGTAACTATGGAGAAATGGGCTGGCAGGATAAAGAATATCTCAGAAAAGACTGGAGAAAAGACTTGAAATTTGGGAGAAAAAAACATGCTTATTTTCAGAAGACATTGTTATCTATAATGAGACTTTTTGCTAAGTATATAATTTAATAGTTAATATAATTATACGCTTCCATAAAGAAGCTTACCAATGTGCATCGGGTAAATCAGCTACCATGTCAAGGAGACCCAAAGAGCTGGGAAGTTATTTCCACCATCAAACACTCGATGTCTTTGCCTCCTGAAGTGATATGGTGGCCACAGGCAACATTTGTTTAGGGCATCAGCTTACTGTCAAATCTGACAGTGGAACATGGTGGGACATTGTGAGCATCCATGTGCTTGGCTTAACGAATGCTTGATCTATCTATAAAGCAAGAAAGAGCAGTGGGAAAGAGAAAAAAAAAATAAGGACGGTTGAAAGTTCCAATGAGCACAATCATCCTGAGGGCTTTTAAAGAATAAAACTGGAAAGAAAATAATTTATAGATGATAAATGGGAAGGATCTGTAGTCATTTTTTATAAGAAATTCCTCTCCATCAAGGATGGGAAAGCTGCTAAATTAGGATTCTCACATTTAGTCCTCAGATATGCTACATGAGGAATCCTAAACGACTTGAAGAAACAGAGTATTTGGAGGAAAACAATGTCTAGCCCTGCCTTAGTCTCAATGAGTTCTTCACATGTGTAGAATCCTGTGGTTTTGTGGAACAAAGAGCATTTGGAAAATGGGAGATGGTCCTAAAAGAGTCTTTGTACCATAGAATTCTGTGTTTCTGGTTCTGTCCCTCCTCCTTCTCTCCTATCTACACATTCTCCTGCATCTTCATAGGTCTATTTATTCTTTGATGATGAGCAGTCCTTCACCTCCCTAATTTGCTTTTGTTTTTCCTCCTTTCTTCTCTGGCCATTTGGATGGCCCCTTGTGGACTTCTTAACTTCAGATCTATCTGGTTTGGGTCCTATTTCCTTCCCATCACTGATGACTTTAGGTTATGCCTCCAGTCGCATTTTCTTGACAACCTCTCTCCTCTTTGACTGTGTTATTTTTCTTTGAGGCAGCTAGGTGGTGTGGTAGATAAAGCTCTGACCCTGTGAGACAGTAGGATCTGAGTTCAAATGTGACTTCAGACACTTACTAGATGAGTGACTCTGGGCAAATCACTTAACGCTCTCTGCTTCATTTTCTTAATTTGTAAAATGAGCAGGAGAAGGAAATGGTCAATCATTCCAGTATCTCTGACAAGAAAACCCCAAATGAGGTCCCAGAGAGTCAGACATGACTGACATGACTCAACAACAATAAAACAACAATCTTTCTTGGATTACTACTGCTCATGTCCTTTGAGAAGGGTTCACTGGCCTCATGAATTGTTTCTCCCTCATTTTCTTTCTTTCTTTCTTTCTTTCTTTCTTTCTTTCTTTCTTTCTTTCTTTCTTTCTTTCTTTCTTTCTTTCTTTCTTTCTTTCTTTCTTTCCTTCTTTCCTTTCTTTCTCTTTACTTCTTTTCTTTCTTTCCTTCTTTTTCTCTTTACTTCTTTTCTTTCTTTCCTTCTTTCTTTCTTTTTTTCTTTCTTTCTTTCTTTCTTTCTTTTTTCTTTCTTTTTTTCTTTCTTTCTTTCCTTCCTTCCTTCCTTCCTTCCTTTTCCTTCCTTCCTTCCTTCCTTCCTTCCTCCTTCCTTCCTTCCTTCCTTCCTTCCTTCCTTCCTTCCTCCTTCCTCCTCCCTCCCTTCCTTCCTCCCTCCCTTCTTCCTTCCTCCCTCCTTCTCCTTCCTCCCTCCCTTCCTTCCTCTCCCTTCCTTCCTTCCTCCCTTCCTTCCTTCCTTCCTTCCTTCCTTCCTTCCTTCCTTCCTTCCTTCCTCTCTTTCTTTCTCTCTCTCCCCTTCCTCCCTTCTTCCTTCCTCCCTCCCTTCCTCCTTCCTCCCTCCCTCCCTTCCTTCCTTCCTTCCTTCCTTCCTTCCTTCCTTCCTTCCTTCCTTCCTTCCTTCCTTCCTTCCTTCCTTCTTCCTCCCTCCCTCCCTCCCTCCCTCCTCCTCCCTCCCTCCCTCCTCCCTCCCTCCCTCCTTCCTTCCTTCCTTCCTTCCTTCCTTCCTTCTTCCTTCCTTCCTTCCTTCCTTCCTTCCTTCCTTCCTTCCTTCCTCTCTTTCTTTCTTCTCTCTCTTTCTCTCTCTCTCTTTCTTTCTTTCTCCTCCTTCTCCTTATACTTCTGAGCACTTATCCCTTCTCTTCCCTCCATGATGGGCTACTTGAGAACATATCTTTCCTGGCTCTTTGCCATTTCCCTGTCTTTTGTTTCTGAGGAGCATTATCTTGTGTTCTAAACCAGTTTATTCCTGCCAGGCTGCTCTGGCTCACCCCTCTTCCCCATCCCATATTTACTTACTTATCATTTGGCTCCATCTCTGTAACTTTTCACCCTTCCATCATCTTCTCCCTGTCAGCCCCAGCTCCAAGGCTCAGCTTATCTCTTGGTTCCTCTTAAGCTGAACCTTTCTTTTCTCATTGCCTCTGGTTTTCTTTCTCATAAAAACCCACTTGGTTTTCTTGTATGTGATTTCTAAACTTCTTGTCTGCCTCTCACCTAGGGACCTGTAATCACTTAAAACAAATCCTATTATGATAGTGCAGCCTTCTCTTCTGACTTCATCTAGCCCTCTTCTGTTTCCCTTTAACTGTTCTCATGCAGAACACCTTCTTTTCACCTTTCTGGGCTCTCCACAGGACTTGGATTTCTTCCTGGGCCACCTAGTACCTTTTGTCTTTGACCTTGACTGCACCCTTGGTGGTCAGGGGCCTCCTGGAGGCCACTTACAAATGTAAATAGATTCCAATAATCAATTGGGGTACTAGAATTTATTTCAGTATTTCTTGAACTACTGGCATAGACTGAGGCTGTTTTTTGTTCATTTAGAGATTTTGTTTAGAATTGGATTGCCCCATGTTATCAACCAGAATTGTGGCCCCTTCCCTTTTTTTCCCCAGAACTAGTGTTATTTTTATATCTCTATATCTATCTATCTATCTATCTATCTATCTATCTATCTATCTATCTATCTATCTGTATGTGTGTGTATATTATATATATATATATATATATATATATATATATATATATATATATTTTTTTTTCTTTCTGTTTAGCTGAATGAGGTGGTCTTAACACATTTCTGGACTTTCATTTCCCGTGATCACTCAGTTTGCCTCAGAATGAGAAGTGTTGTGTACTATATACAGCTGGACTTGGAGTCAGGAAAGCCAAGGTGGGAATTCTAGTTTGGTTGACAACCCAACAGCATAGCAGGCTAGTATTTGCAAGCTGCTTTACATATACCATCCCATTTTATCCTAGAAAGTATATGCTATTATTATACCAATTCCTACCTCAGGAAACTTGACCAGTGAGTGTCCTAAGGTTCACATCTTCCAGACTCCAAGACCAGCACACTCTCTGTGGAACCCTAGGCAAGACACTATCCCTCTAAGCCTTGGTTTCTCCATCTATAAAATGGGAGTCATGATAACTATATTACTGACACTTTCCATACAAGGTCTCTCTGAGGCCAAATGAGGAAATGTAGAAAAGCTCATTGGTGGCATTAGAGTGCTATATAGATTTCAGCTATCAGTAAGTTCCATTCATGGAACTTTATAAATAAAAATCCTCCTAAGAAATTGCAGTTTGTGCATCAGGGCCAAAGCAATTTATGATTAAAAAAAAATCTGATTAATTTCAGCACAATCAGGTGGGATGTCAAAAGATCTCAGTGTTGCTGATGGATGCTGACAGGTAAGGAAATTAAAATCAGAAGGGAAGCAATTAAATACTGGCAAACATTCCTCTAATGAGATTGCCGAATCATTCATAAGTGATGGAATTTGTCGTTTGCAGATCAGCATCTTAGGTGGGCTTAGGTGTTAGAGTGTTTGGTGGCCCCTTGAGCAGAGGACAGCCTACCTTTGTCTTCAGTGTCTCTGTACCAAACTAACATTGGTATAAGTACATTTGTGGGTTGAACTTTGGATACCCAAATTCCTAAGGATTATTTTAATTAATCTTTTTTTTCCCCAAAAAATAGTCTGGAATCTTTTTGCCTTGGCCTGAGGTTATAAGCATATATGGGCCTATATGCATCTCTAGATTGATTTTACCTTTATGCAAAGCTAGGAGGGATGGCTGCCTTACTTGAAGACAACCAATATTCCGGTTGATCTTGATGGGCTCAGTCCAATTAGATACAATTTAATAGGGATAAATAAAAAGTCTTCCAGGGTTCAGAAATTTACTTTGTAAGTATAAGATGTAGGAATCTTGGCTAGATTAACATTTTATCTGAAAACGACAAACAACCCAAAACCAAAACAACAATAACAACAGCAAAGCAAAAATGAAACCCTCTGGATGTTTGAGTGGACTGCAAGGTCAAAATGAATCAATAGGACAAGCTGGTTCCACCACTCTTGTGTAGAGTTTGGTGGTGGAAGAGAAAGTAGAGGTGAGGTAGTAGCCTTCTCAAAATGCTTTGAAGAGTAGGCTTTGGCAGACTTTACTACTTCAGTCTCATCCCCACTGATCACATGGTTTCAAACCTGTGAAATTTTACAGTTGAATTTGAATCCTGGTTGCCGTTGAGGTTTAGAGTTGAAATCCACAAGGACCTCAGTGTACGCCCACACACAAGCTCTTTCTCTGTGTCAAGCCAGGCCGACATTTGCAAGCACCTCTCCTTGGGGCCTTGGTTTTCAGATATGCTTTAGGACAGGGTGAGAGATTTGAGAGCGAAAGAGGGAAGCAGCCATAGTCAATGTAATGATTACATAAGATATGATTTTGACTGGGCTTCTACAGGTCTTCTCTAAAGAACGTAGGATGATAATGTCACAGCTGGAAGGGCCACAGAGGTCCCCAAATTCGGTGTCCAAATTGGAAGCCTTTCCTGATTCCCACTCCCCCTACCCAACAATAAAAAATTCCTCCTGTACATTCAGGATGCAGTTTGTATCTTGACTTTCTCTTTGGGCACAAGCTGTCTGTCTCTAGAGAACAGAACGTAAGCTTCCTGAGTATAGTGTCTGGACCATATCTGCCACTTTGTAAAGGCTTGGTGATTGTTCTAGACCACGGGTTCTTAATTTTTTAGTGAGTCTTCAATCCCCACCCCTCCAACCTTGGCCGTCTCTTATAGTCCATGGAACCCCTTGTCATCATAATATTTTTCAATTAAATAAGTAAAATGCACAGTATTACACAGGAAGTTGATTTATATTAAACTATATAGTTGTGAACATATATGTATATATGTGTGCATATGTACACACCAACCTATACACAAGTGAACACATACATATACATGCATATATACACACACATCTATGCACACGCACATACACACTCACACACACACACACACACACACACACACACACACACGAAGTTCGTGGACCCCACACTTAGTTTCACCCCATCATTTTAGACATAAGGAAACAAGTCCAGGTCGATAAAGCTCTTCCCTTGATATCATCCAGGGGGTCAGGGCCTAAGCTGGGCTTCAGATCCAGGCCTGAATCTCTTCCAAATCTAGGGATCTATCTATGAACCCACCCTGCCCCCTGATCTGACTGGGGACAGAAAATCCTGACTCTGAGATTGATCCCCTTTCAGGACAAGAGCCTTCCTAATTTCATTCTTCAGCTTCAACTGAAGGAGTCTTAGACGTTATAGAGGAATTCTGGAACTTGACCCTCCTCTGGAAGGATAAGGTTTATCCAGCACAGACTTGAGTTGATGTGTGGGAGAGAGGAAGGGTCCATTAGTTGTTTATGTGTTTTTTAAGTTCTAGTTAACTAGTTTTTAGTTCATGTTGGCCCATGTGGTGACCACCATTAATCAACCAATCAACAAACAAATGTTTTATTCACTTCTGATGCCAGGCCAGGACATGTTAGGCTGTGCAAGGACAAAAATGACCCAGTCCTTGCTCTTTAGGACATTACACACCACTGGGAGGAAACAGCACATACACAGCTAGTACATGCATGACACATACAAAGCATTTGCTGGGGATGGGGCTGCTACCAACTGGGGAATCAGGAGAGGCTTCCTGTAGGAGGTGGCATGTTAGCTAAGCCTTATAGGAAAGGAGAGATTCTAAGAGAGAGACATTCATTCCAGGGTTTCTTCCCTTCCCTTTTTTTTCCCAACTGACCCTGTAACTTAAATATTAGTGACTTACACCTGTAAAACAATGTTTTTATAGAGTACTTTTCTGAAAAACCACAATGAAAAAGTAGGTCCAAGAGTAAGTAACTGGTATTCCCAGGAGGTGACCTTACCTTAGCCTGACCCAGCTCCTTCTGCCTTGGGCAGTTCTCAGGCCAGAGCTTCTTGCTTAATTGACTATCAAGTAGCCAGGTTTTCTTCCTCTAAGTGGAGGTAAGGAGAATGGTGGACTGGTGGGTCCGTGGCCAAGGAATCAGGCAATACTAGGCTCTGGACCTAAAGTCATTCACCTCCTCATTAGCTCTGGCATTCAGGGCTGAGCATCCCTTGATGTCTCAGAGGTAAGAGTTGTGTTTGTCAGGATCCTCAGTGTCTAAGTGGGCCAGTACAAGGCCAAGGTGACATTACTGAATATAAGAATACTTGTCCTTTAGGAAAGTTGGCAGATTTCTGCCTGGCTAGGTGAGTTGTGACCATTGTTTAGAGTAAGGTGAGACCTCTGTATGTAAGGAAGGTGGGGCTACAACACAAATGCTCCATGGCTCATCCTTGAGTTTGTGGGTCTTTGACTAGTTCTCACATATTCAGCTAAGATGTGGTGTTCTTCCTGCTTTCTCTTCCTTCTCCAGTAACGAGCTAGGGGAGGGTGAGAAAATTTGAGCTCCCCTTTCAACATGAAATCCATGACAAATATGGCTAATATGATAGAATGATGGAAACTTTAGACCTCAGAACCAGAATGAGAATGTCTCTTTCTAACTAAGGCAAAGGCATCTGGTGGTGTTGGGATGTGGCCCCAGCTCTGACACCTCTCCCTCCTCGCCAAGAGAAGCTTCACCTTCTGGGCCAGAGGAGCTGGAGGTGGGGCTCTTCTCTTGTACTGCTGTGTGGCCTTCTGGTTAGACCATGTCTGGGAGGTCCTTTCTTCCCTTTCACTTGCTAAGGCTGTACCCTGAGCTTGCTCGTGCATCTGTGATGCACACCATCACCATCCCTTCCAGCATTCGCAGGCTGCCTCCTCACAAGGGACGCTTGGTTTTTGGTGGGAGGGAGAGAGCTTCTGTTGACTGGTTGTAGCTTAGGGACATTTTTATTTTTGTATCAACTTCATTTCTAGGTGCACGTCTCTCCTCTGCTACTATCCGCTGTAAATACAAAAAGTTGAAACTCCATAAAATTAACTGATCTATCAGTACTGTCTAACAGTATTTTATGTGCCATGGTCCTTCACTTCTGCAAAGAAAGAATGACTGAGAGGTATTTTCTTCTCTTTCCTTTAGGCCCAAGCTTGGTCAGTTACATCGCATACAATTATACAATATTCACTTCACTTTTGTGGCCTCAGTTAGTCCTTTGTTCTCTCCACATTTTTGTCATTATACAAATTCCTTTCCTGGTTCTGCTGACTCCCCTCCGCATCAGTTGATATTATCCTTTCATTGCTTCTCTGTATTTTTCACAGGTAACACTATCACATTCTATTTCTAATGGAATTTTAATAGAAACTAGTACATTTATTTCTCCATTCTCCCAATTGATAGTATAATTAAATTTTAAATCATCATTTCAATGTGTCCAAAAATCTGTACTTTTATTGATATAAATATCCTTCTGTTGACATAGGTCACGTCCAAGTGTCTAGGACTTATTCAATGGTCTTTAGGAGTTTCTGGGTCCAGAGAAATTTTTTGATCTACCTGGTAATGAGCCTCCTTGACTTTAGCTCAGCGTGTCTTTGGGTAGCAGATGTACTGTTTGTTACCAGAACTGTATTCTAGGTCTTTCCTAACATGATTAGATTCAATGAAACATATTCACTACTGAAATCCAGAATCCAGGGTCACTTTTATGTCTCAATGGGACATTGGAGGTCTTTAGTGTAGACTTTTAAAAGGGAAGTTAAATTCTAAATTCAAACAAATTTGAATATTTTGTTCTGCAAATGATAGCAGTGAAGCACAGTTGGACAGGTATGAGTATTTAAAAAATTAGTAAAAAATGCCCACCAGCATTTACTCATTGGACAAACATTATTAAACTATTTTTATCTGCAAAGGGCTTTGAGACATAAAAATAAGACTTGGTCTTGGGGGAGTTGACAATCCTATGAGGACGAAAAAATGTGAGGAAAAATATTAGACATATAAAAACATAAAAGTGACATAGGGGAGCTGTCAGGCACCATTAGAGAGCTCATTCTTGGTGGGGCATCTGTTCCCTCCCCTTGGTTCAGCTCCATAGAATAAGATGCCCTTCCCAGAATAAGCTCATCACATCTATTCTCATTACCTGGCTACCTGCTCCAGACTTGATTGACACTACCTCCCTCTGTCTCCTCTCCCCCTCTCTTTGGGTTCCTTCCAATGCCTTCCCTTCTAGAGGGCAGACTCTGGACTCCCAGGTCACTCTACCTGGTCTGGCCTGGTTTCAGCTCCAAGGAATGAGGTATACTCTGGTGTCTGTTTTCCTGCCTCCTTTTGTGTGTTGTTTCCCCCTTTATATCGTAAGCTCCTTGAAGGCAGGCATTATCTTTCATTTTATTAATTATATCCCCAGTGTTTAGTATAGTGCCTGGTGTTTAATGAGTATTTATTTGATTGGAATTAGGAGAGGCTTCATGGAAGAGATGGTTTCTGGGCTGGGTCTTCATGGAAGGACTCTGAATGATTCACTCAAAGAATCAAATTCTGAAACTTGAATCATTCTTTCAAATATGGAGAGTGTGACCTTGGCTCATGCGGATTCAAAGGTGTGCTGATTGTTGGGATCAATATGGTGACTGAATCTCCTCTTAGATTCTGGAGTGCCTTGCTTCCGCCAACAAATGGGGTTTGCAGAGAGATTGGCGGGCTGCGCCGGGGATATCACACTGAAATGTACTTCACAACAACAACAACAGATCCAGTCTCATCTTTTCAGTAGGGTGTGATTGAGTAGTCTGTATAGTTCGTGAACAAGTATTTATTTAGCATTTGGCTATGTGGCAATTACTGTGCTAGCCATTGGGAGTTCATTCAGTCATTTCAGCCACGTCAGACTCTTTGTGACCCCATTTGGTATTTTTTTGGCAAAGATATTGGAGTAGTTTGCTGTTTCCTTCTCCAGATCATTTTATAGATGAGGAAACTGAGGCAAACAGGGTGAAGTGACTTGGCCAGGGTCACTCAGCTAGTAAAACCTGAGGCCAGATTTGAACTCAGTAAGATGTCCTATCTCCAAGCCTGGTTTGTGCACTATGGCATCCCCTAGCTGCCCTTTGTGAGTAGCTCACCCCTGAGAGTTCAAAGATGAAAAGGAATCTTTAGGAGTTTCCTTTCCTTTAATTGTGGAATCAAATGTTCATATGCAACATTCATCCTGGAACACGTAACCTCCAGTTTTGAGAATCTCTGGTTCCCTTTGGGCCTAGCTCAGAACCTGCCTTTCTTCAGGCCCCAGTGGCAAGGACTTCTCTGTGGTTTCTTTCCTTCTATGTTGTCTGGCTCTTGAATGCACCCATTTATGGGTTTGTTGTCTTCCCCATTCGATTGTAAGCAGGGACTACTTGTGCTTTTCCTGTGTGTTCCCAACCTACTTGTATGGGATAAATCATTGGTGCTTGGTTGATTGGCCGGGAGGCCCAATTTCAAGTCTGCTTTTTGTTGATTATTACTCATGTGCCCTTGTGTGTTCTAACTCCCCACCTGAGCTTGGGTTTCTCCAATTTTTGTCATTCAGCAGTTGGGCTGCTGCATCTCCTGCAGCTCGCATGATGCAATGCCCCCTGGGGTTGGGGCAGTGTCCTCTCCTTCCCCCTCCATCCCTTCTAGGGAGCAATGGGCTTGTTATTCCGTTAAACCGGTTGCTTTCTTGTATCCACTCTACGAGTCACTGGTTACCACCTCCATGCTTGTAGTTAGTAAGGGCCATTTGGCTCCGTGCCCTGATGCTGACCTCTCACTCTTTCCTCTGCAGCTGTGAGAGGAGCTGTTTGCTGACTCCTGTGTCCCTGGACGGTTGCTTCCACGGCTGCTGCTGACCCTCTCAGGTAAGGGCTCCGGCGCACAGCTAAGATGATCGTGGCATTGGCATAGCAGGGATGTGTTGAGCAAGGTTTCCTGGGTAAGGGGCCAGCCACCCACAGCCATGACAGGAGCTCAGGCTAACAGATTTGCTGCACTGTTGGGGATGACCGGGGAGAGGGATGCAGTAGGAAGGGCTTGTATTGGGAGTCGCAGACCTGGCTCTTGCACTTACTACCCTTCTGGGCCTCGTTTTCTGTCCTTTAGAATGAAGGGGTAGATGAGATTGTCTCTCTGGTCCTTTCCAATGCTTGACGTATGATCTTGGGACTGTGAGCTATGGATCGTTGTACGGGAGCTAAGAGAGCCATTAGCTTCTCTTTACCTTTACAAAAATGGAAAAAAAAAAGGGGAATCTGGATGAGCTATTGCTAAAGCAGCTAGTGTCCAGAAAGACTTTCTGACAGCAGTCATAGCCCACATTTACATGGCATTTGAAGGTTTGCAAAGCAGTCGGCATGTGTTATCTGTTTTGATTCCCAAAAGAATCCTCTGAGGCAGGTGCTAACCCTGTGTCCCTGCTGAGGAAATGAAGTGAGCAGTAACCCATGCAGGGCTACCCAGCTAAGCAGGGCCGGAGGCAGGATTGGAACTCAGCTCTTCCTGACTTTATGCCCAGCACTAAATCCAGTGCCATAGCTGCTTAGTCAACATAGGATCAGAAAGTTTGAGCCGGAAGGGACCTCAGGCGACCTCTGGTCCAGCCTTATTTCAGAGCCTCATCGCCATTCCATGAATTGCCCAGATCTCATACAACCAGTAAATACATCTGCAGTTTGCTTTGGTCACTGTCCAGCAGATGGTTCTAAAGGGGGGAGGGGCACCTACCCCTGTGAGTAGCCCACAAGACACATAGCTTTGCATGAGCTCCCCTAGTGGGTTGTTAGGTGTTTGGGTCTGACCCCTCCAGAGACCACTGGCCCCCTCAATCATGTTCCTGCTTTGATTTGCCAAAGAGCCCTCTGGACAGCACCTTATCTAGTGAGAAAAGGTCAGAGAAAAGGCATTGGGGGTTTTGTTTTGAAAGGAACACATTCATCATTAGATTTGGAAACTGTAAGCCACAGAACCATCCAAAGGGCCAAACCAACCTAGAGGTTCAGTGTCTGACAACAGTGACTCCCTGTGGGAAAGCCTCTAGGAGACATTGAGAAGAACAGCAGTAAAACAGTAGTAGTATGGAAAATGGTTACACCTGCTGTTTTTCCTGATCATTTTGGAGGGCTTTCTTCTCCTATCTTTTTCCATATTATAAAGTCACATTATGCCAAACAGAATTTCCTTCATCTGGTTAAACGTAGAGACTAATGAGGTTTGTCTGACATCCCGGCATCTTCCTTTTCCTCCTCCTCATCCTAGCTAATGTTTCTACGGCACTTTAAAATGTGCCACTATGTCATCTCTGTTGTTTGCAAAAACAGACCCCGAAATCTGAAATAGTTTTAGAAAGAAATGTATTTGGTCTTTTGGTCAAGGAGACCAGCTTGGAAAGGAGTTTCTGGTCCAGGCTCTGGAAGGTTTACATTGTATAGGATTTAGACAGGAGTGCCCACACACCAAGCACACCTACACAGTTGGACAAATTCCCAGGAGGGCGACTTGAAAGCAAGGTAGATGGAGATAGGTATGAGGAACTGTAAACATTTAATAAAATTTGAGTTTGGATATCATTCATATTATATTGGCATCAATAAATAATATAAATATTATTTATATTAATATTACTATAGTTAATAATAATTTTGAGCAAAAAATAATTTGTTTCATTTTAAATCTCTGTTATGGGTAGTAGATTTTGCTCCTTCAAATCTTCATTTAAACACACCTTTGTCTACCGAATTCCCAGTCCAGTTCCTGGCACATGGTAAGAGCTTGTTGGTAATTGGTTGGTAGGCAGCTGTAACAAACCGGGCAGTGATGGACCCAGAAAGGGCTAGGATTCCAACCCCCTTGTCAGTGCTGTCAGAAATAGAACATGCTTCAGGAAAGAGTGATGTTTCCTGTCCCCACACTCCAAGGTGGTTCTTTCTCCTTCCTTAAAACCTCAAGCCACCAGTTGGGACTGTCTCCGTGGCTTGGGACTTCCTGGACGTGTTCTGGCTGCTTCTTGACAGAGGCCTGTGCCGGCCCTACTTTTAGCAGCTGCCCCCAGCCTTTTGAGACTCTGAGGCCTGCCAGAGTTCCAAAGCCTGTTGTGTTGCTCTTGGCTCACCGCCATCTTTGATCACGGCAGCATTGAGTCCTGGATCAAACCCTTCTGGCCCCTCATCTCAGGGCTGGGATCTTCCTCTGTGGCACTTTCCTCATTGCTAGCATCTTCCTCCCAGAGGCCCTTGCTTCGTGTTCTGCTGGGTACCATTTCAATCATTAACTACCATTTACAAAGTGCCTATGATGTGCCTGGCACTGTGCTCAGCTCTGGGGATACTAAACCCAAGATGAAACATTTCCTGCCCTCAAAAAGCTTATCATTGGGACATCTCAACACATACACAGTAAGATCATTAAAGAATAATTTCAGTGGGGAGGGGGAATCTGGATCGGCTTCTTGCTGGAACTGATAGTGAAGGGGGCCCTTGAAGGGAAGTTTAAGGATTCTAAGAGGAGGAAGTGAAGAGGGAGAGGCGTGGAGCTGGGAGCTGAGTTGTAGATAAGTATTTCCCCAGCCCATGCAAAGGGGGATGGAAGAAAGTCAAAGAGGCCCATGACTCACTGTTCATCAAAAGCATCTCGTTATACAATGTAGAGTCCTGCAGAAGAGGGAAAATCAATTCCTTCCCAGTAGTAGGAAAAACAAAGGAAATAAAGGCAGCATTTCCTATGTGCCCCTGCCAAGCCCTTCCTGTGAGCCTCTTCCAACATGTCTATTGTTACCTTGTTTTAGAAACCACAGGGGAGACTAAATGGATGTCCTCCAGTTAATTAACACCGATGGAGTCATTGGATGAATGGATGCATCCTTTTTTATCTCTTTGTATCTACATGTTGTCTTTTCTGATAGAATGTAAGCACTTTGAGAGGTTTGTTTTCTTCTCCACAGTGCTTAGTACACCGTAGATCATCAATTCATTTATTGGCTGATTAAAGATATATTTATATATATACATATATATATGTGTGTGTGTGTGTGTGTGTGTGTGTATAAAATATGTATGTATATACACACATATATACACATATACACATACACGTGTATATATTTATATATGTATATATGTGTATGTGTGTATGTATGTATATATACCTGCAGGCTTACCCTGATTTGATCAGTTTAGTAAAGCCTAAAGGGTTGTTATTATAGACAAAAAAGAGATTATTTGGAGGTGTGGGGTGGGAAAATTTCTTCCATTATGGGAAGGCTTGGCTCCTGTAGGGGAATATGTGTTTATTATATTCCTTGTAGAGTTTCAGCCTAATAGTTGTCTACCAGTTAGATGGAAGCCCTTCCTCCAGAGCAGGGGTTCGTCCGACCCCTAGAGGTACAGTCAGGAGCCACACTTGCTAATGGCCTGATGTGTTGGCTGTTTTCCCTGCTTGGGACATCAGCCCCTGATTTGGGCTCAGGCTGGGTCCTCTGCATTATGTTCTCTCTAGACAGAGTCTATATCAAGCCGCTTTTCATGGAGTTTGAAGTGGGCCACCCTGTATACAATTTAGAGCTGAATATCCAGTGGCCTCTGTTAGTCTCCATCCATGCTCGGAGGAGGACTGATTTCAGGGAAAGGCCTCCCTCCCCTTGCTGATCTCTGTATCCTGTGGAAGTGATTTCAGGAGTAAGGAAGGGTGGTGCCTGAGTTATCCTTAGCCGCTGGTCTCTAAGGCCAAAGTTAGGTGTTTGTGGGTATTAGCACCCAAAAAGGGTTTTATCAGATTAATTCCCATCGTGGGCAGAGGTTTGAGGAATGAGATCTGGATAAGATCTCGTACTTATTTTTGAGAGCAACATTGTGGTAGATTGGAAAGGCCGCTGGGATGGGATTCAAGAATTTCAGTCTCTAAAGCCAGCTCAGCTACTAATAGCATGACTTTGGGAAAGTGATGTCACTGTTCTTGGCCTCCATTTTCCCATCTATAACATAATCCAGTTGGAATGGGAGTGTTGTTTAGTGGGAAGAGCCTTGGTTTTGGGATCAGAAAATGGGGATGAGGAAAATTCTGTTATATATACTTATCCGAGGGGCACACTGGAAAAAGGCCTGGGTCTGGAGTCGAGAGGATCTGGATTCAAATCCCACCTGCTACTTAATGGCAGTACGAACTTGGACAAGCTAGTAAACTTCTTCTTTTGTATCTCAATTTCCTCTTAGAAAATTTGGAGGTCGGCCTAGTGGTCTCAGAGCTCTCTTTCTGTTGTAGAATCATGAGGCTGAGTATTGTTCAAGAAAACCTTTTGGGTTCCTCTTTGATTCTTCTCCCGTTCTGAAGCCTTTTTCTTTTTTCTTAAAAAAAAAAACTCTTCTTTTTTGTTTTGACATCATCCAGATATATCCTTTTCCCTTCTATGCTCAGAGAGCCACCCCTTGTAACAAAGAATAAAAAAGAAACATGGCGGTGGGAGGGGGGAGGAGGCAGCCACAATTAGCACATCAAGCTAGTCTGACAGTAATACATAGAGACCGTATTCTACTCCCGTAGTCCCTCCGACTGCCAAGAAGGGAGGGAAGCGCCCTGTCTGAGGTCTTTTTCTAGAGGAGCTGGTGCCCCCGTTGGCTACCAGCAATAACGCATCCTTCATTTTCCCTAGAGCACTTTCTGGGGAGAAGGTGAGGCAAGGAAGGAGACTCATTGCTGGTCCTTCTGGCGCCATGTGCTTCAATCTCCTCCTTTTCCAGGTGAGGAAATGAAGGGAGTATAGAGAGATGAAGGGTCTGGCCAAGGTCATACACAGGGGAGCTGGGGCCAAGGCTGGTCTTCTCTGATTTCTGGAAGAAAGGTCCTGACAGATCTGATAATGCCACAGGAGAATTGTCTGCTAAAGAGCATCGGTCACCAGGCTTCAGATCTGTGGGTGAACTGAGCAGAATGGCCTGGGGCCTCTTCATTAAGCTAATGGGACAGTCCCAGCTCTGTCCCCTCTTTGGGGTGGGGTCAGCTCCTCAGGCCTTCATTTAGCCTCAGGCAGTGGGCCTGCTGATGTCTCCTCCTCTTCCCCTCCCTCCTCCTTCATGCCCTTCCCCCGTGTCTCCCCATAAACGTTTCTCCCTGAATTATTGCCAGCCAGGATGAGTGCCCAGCAGTGCCTGCTGCAGCTAGCTGGGCACATTAATAACCAGTGAGACAGAAAGACAGAGGACGGATTAATCAATAGGAGAGCCAGGGGTTCATTGTGCCATGGCGGGACGTTGTTCAAGGCTTGCAGCTCCCAGATGCCAGCTTACTGGAGATGAATGGGCACATCCCTACTCCTCTCTCACTCCCTGGCTCTGAGAGGCAGCAGAAGGAACATTTGTCACAAGTAAGCTCCCATTTTCACAGGCCCCAGCTTTTAAATGCAGGAAATCCAGGAGGAGGACGGCCCCCCTTCTCCTACCCTCGCCTGCAGGAGTAATTCAGGCCTTCGTTGCATTGCCTCGGAGCCAATTAGGGGCACCCAGTCCTGGTGGTCAGAGTCAATCAGGTATCAAGTATTATGTGCCCGCTTGCCAGGCACTGGGGTGCCACGTATGCCACGCGACTCTAATTACTGCCCTCGTGAGTTACAGTCTATAGGAAGAGGCGACAGCTACCTGTACAGGCTTATACCGGAAAGACCTAAAATAAGTCCATCTATTCTTGGCGATGCTTTTAGGGGCAGGGGGTGAGGCGAAGGTGCTAGCAGCAGCGGGGGTGGGGGAGGAGCAGGACAGGGTTCTCTGTAGATGGGTGATTGTCACATCCCAGAACCAAACTGTGGATGCACAGGGGCCAACCGCACTTTGTTACCGTTGAACTCGCGGGTGTCGCGCTGGGAACGGGGGAGGGACGGAGGGAGATACGCTAGTGTCTGCTCACTGTTCTGCCTGTTGGGTTGGAAGAGGGGACACAGCCTGTAAACAGGTAAGGAAACCCAAGGAGATGCAGAATGAGGCCACACAATTTCAAGGAGGAGGCACTGACTTCTGGGGGCGGGGGCCGAGAATTCTGCATTTCCTCCTAGAGCACTGGGGAGCTCCCAAAGGTTTTGGAACCCAGGAAAGTCACGGACAGATCTGAGGTGTTGCAATGTTGGGTTGGCATCTGTGTCCAGTATGGATTGGAGGGGGAAGGGAGAGGATGCCAGAAAACCAATTAGGTTATTACATTAATGAAGGTTTGAACTAGGGAATGGGCTTTGCAAGTGAGAAGAAGATTGATAATAACAGCAGCTGGGATTCATATCATACTTTTGAAGGGTTATATAATAATTTGACACATTTATACACGTCACAACACCCCTGGGAGGTGGGTGGTACAGCTATTATTATTATTTAACAAATGAAGAAAATCATCATTCCTGTGACCACCCAGCTTGGATTCTAACGGCACAATTGAGAAAGCTCTGAATCTGGAGTCCAAAGACCTGGGTTCAAATCTCCCATTGCTCCCTGTTTGACCCTGTGCAGGTCATTTGGATTTTCCATACCTCCTTTGCTCATCTGGGTGTGACTGGGTGGTCTCTGAGGCCGCCTCTGGCTCTAAATCTGTGATCTTGGAATCCTGTGACTGTCCTTCCACAATTCTGCCCGACCTCCCCAGTCAAGCAATGGCTTATGTTGTCATCACTGTGCATCACTGTGTTCTCATTCCTTCTGCTCCAGCCCAGGGAGCAAAGGCAGGCTTCTTCCTCTTTGTAATCTCAGAGCTAGGTGGATCCTGGTCTGGTGCGTGAAGCTTGGGATGAGGCTGTCCGGCAGTCGTAAAGTCTGAAAGTGGTGTAAGCTTGACCTTCTGATGAGTCAAGCTATAAACAGAGGGACTGGACCAAGAATGTGGCCATCCCCTTCGTCCTCCACGTTTCCATTTCTCGCTTCCTTTCTTCTCCCTTGCAGTGAACAATGATAGCTCAAGAATGCCGGAAAGGAATGGCAGGGCTTTGCAGCAGTGCCACAAGCTAGGCTTTGACAGCAGACATCCTTTAAAAGGTGTGAACTCAGTGGCCTATCTGTAGCCAAGGCTGTCTCTGTGTGAGCCTATTTAGGACATAATTCCTTGTAGAGGGGATGACAAATCCCTTCTGACATGGCCTTCTCTGGTCCTGCTGCACAGCAGCCCTAGCTGCTTCTCCTTGCCTTTCCTTAAGCCGTCCCATGTGCCAGAACGTTCCTCCTTCCTGGGAACACCTCCTAGAGGTTTTCTTTTCTTTAAAAATGGAGCCCAGGCACCATCTTCTGCAGGAAGACTTCCTGGGTTCCCTAAACTATGAGAGCCCTCTCTCCCAAACCACCTTCCCTCCTGTGTGTGTGTGTGTGTGTGTGTGTGTGTGTGTGTGTGTATGTGTGTGTGTATTTCTTTCATTCTTTGCACCAAAATCCACAGTGCCTAGGCTGGTACCTGGCACATTATCAAGCTTAATAAATGCTTATTGCTTATGTGATTGATTCTGAGAGGCAGGGCCTGTGTTATTAGAGATGACTGTTTTACCGTGGAAATATGGGTCCTGAGGAGAGCCCCACACTTTGCTCTTTCAGCCTAAATCCTGTTAATCTTGATCTAGTCAGAAACAGGTCAAAGAACAGGTTAACAAGATTAATCAATTTTAGTTTTCAATTATCAAATATGTTTTCTCTCTCTCTAGTATCTCAAATAGTGTATTTTATTTTCTGAGTCCTCTCTGTCTCCTGTTTGGCCATGAAATCTTTCCCTCTTCTGGCATCTGAAGAAATCTCTTCTTCCACTAATTTGTTCATGATGTCATGCTTTATCTCTGCCACGTGTCCATTTGGAGTTCCTCTTAGTATAGGGTGGGAAGTGTTGGTCTAAACCTAATTTCTGCCACGTTGCTTTTCAGTCTTCTTATTTTCTTATTGAAGGATACTAAGCCCTTGCCCACTAGGTGGGTTCTTTAACTTTATTGTGCACTTGACTAATAGTTTCGTTTCTTCTGTGTGCTATGTACCTAATCTGTTCCAGTGACCAGCCTTTATCTTTTTTTGACCAGTACCAAATTGTTTTGCTGATTACTATCAAGAAACAAATCAAGAGAGAAAGGGATTCACTTCTCTGTCCCCTCCGTACATTAGCGATTAGTAGGTCTATCTATGTTTGGAGAAAGATGGCTGAGATTTTGGGCTAATGGAAGCAGCTAAGTCCGAACCAAAGAGCCTGGGTTATGCCTCAGACACCCGTTTGCCGATCCGGCTGGGGGTTTTGGAGGCTGTGGGAAGTGAACATTTTTTTTCTCTGCCTGGTGTATGGACGGACTACGAGGTCAAGGTGAGGGAGGGGTCAGCGCAGTCACCAAGCCCAAAAACAAGGAGCTGGGGAGCTCTGGCCCTTCTTGTTTGTGGCTGCACTGCTTGTGGCAGGGAACAATCCCCCAGGCTCTTTTTCTGTCCAAAACACAATCAGACCCTTTCCTAAGGGGCTGTCAGTGGTGTTTAGAAAAGGTAATCCTAGAGCCTTTCATAAAGTCCGGATATGCTTGGTCTGTTGTTGATTTTGTTGGTGAGCATTTGGGACTTTGTGTCTTATTTCAAACGTGGTCTCCTTTGGGTGCCCTCTGAAGAAGTGTGCTTGGGCTCATTTGGTAGGCATCGATTTCGGAGGCTCTCTCCACATTCGTCTTCTTGGTGACATTTTAAGATCGAGGGCTGGTGTGCAGAAGACAGCTGGCTGTCTACACCCTCTTTGGTGAGATAGCTCCGGGTCAGAAGGGTGTAGGTGTGGATGGTGCTGGATCTGACATTCCTATTGCATAGATGGAAGGTCAAAAGTCATTGATGGACCTTCCTGGCCCTGACCTACCCAGGGAGTTTAACTCCATAGCCACAGGGCACTTTAGTAACTCTTCCAATACTTGCCCAAACCTTTCACAAGCAACTCTTTTTTTGTTGTTGTTGTTTTATTTTCTTTCTCTGCCACATGTTAAAATTCCACACCTGTTTCAGAGAGTTGCTCTTTCCTTGTGGATCTTCAGACATCTGCCTGGGGGGGGGAGGGGGAGGAGAGTCTTATCTTCTTTTGTAGAGTTTTCTCTCTCTCTCTGTTTCTGTCTCTGTCTCTCTCTGTGTCTCTTTCTCTGTCTCTGTCTCTCTGTCTTTCTTCCTCTTTCTCTGTCTCTGTCTCTCTGTGTCTCTCTGTCTCTCTGTCTTTCTCTCTGTTTCTCTCTTTCTATCTCTCTGTGTCTCTTTCTCTGTCTCTCTGTGTCTCTTTCTCTGTCTCTGTCTCTCTGTCTTTCTCTGTTTCTCTGTCTCTCTGTCTGTCTCTTTCTCTGTCTCTGTCTTTCTGTTTCTCTGTTTCTGTCTCTCTGTCTTTCTGTTTCTCTCTCTCTCTGTCTCTCTCTGTCTCTCTGTCTCTCTCTCTCTCTCTCTCTCTCTCTCTCTCTCTCTCTCTCTCTCTCTCTCTCTCTCTCTCTCTCTCTCTCTCTCTCTATGTCTCTCTCTGTCTCTGTCTTTCTCTTTGTCTCTCTCTGTCTCCTCCATCTTCATCATCTTGGGAAGAAGACACACCTAACTGTGGGATTAGGTGGGAATCATTTCAACAGAAGCTTCATCTAGTAAGTGGCTTCACATCTACTGGTTGTTTACCCAAGGAACGACCACTTGGGCTTTGCCCTAGAGCAGTATTGGAGGGTGTGATATTTCTTTGCTCTCACCTAGCTACCAAAGTGATTTCCAGAATCACAGGTCTCACCAGGCCATTCTCCTGTTCAGGAAACTCCTGGTTCTCTCCGTTACCTCAGAATAAATCATAAACCATTCTAGGATTCCCAAACCCTTCTCCGTTTGGCTTCAGCTATCTTCCCAATAATCTTCATTATTCCTCACACATGATCCTCCTTTCCCCGTCTTCTGTCTTCTTACCTTTGCACTGCCTACAGTGCAAAGTGAGCTTCACCACCCTCCCCACCTCTCAGCTGGGAAGAGTCTTGCTCTTCTTGAATTCACTGGTTTCCTTCAAGGCAGGGCTCTCAAGCACCATCATTTACATGTAATCTTTCCTGTTCACACCTGCTAGTTCCCACTCCCATGGCTTATGACGTGTGTGTGTATTATGGGAGAGTAGACATATAGGTTAGCAGTTATTAATATTCTCTTAGTCACCTTTTTAAGATACTAAAGAGCTCTGAGATTTTTTTTTCTGTGCCTTTGTTATCTTTCCATTGTAGACATGCTTTATATATTAGTCTCTCAAAGTCCTCATAATTAAAAAGCTTTCAGCCTAGGTCTCCTTTCCATAAACATTGTGAAATCTGGCTGCTTTTCTTGTTTTCATTTTCTTTAGTGTTATTTCTTGCCCTTTGGCACATTTCAGAAACTGTGATGTCAGAGTTCAAGTGTGGAGGTTCCTCTGTCCTTGACTGGGGGGGGGGGGAATGTTAAAGAGTTGGTTAAAATGGTTTTTAAAATCATGGTTGTCTGGTGTTTATAGGCTTTTCTGAAAGCCTATACAGGAATTTAGCTTGTCTTTCTGAAGGAATTAATAGGGAATGAAGAGGTTTTCATGAGTGGAATTCAAAGATGACGAATGTAGTTGATATAAAATCCCATTGTCCTTATAGCTCATTTTTCAAAAGCTTTGACTCAGTAGAACAAATCACCACCTTTCTTTCTTGGCTCTTTCTGGCGAAGTTTCTCCCATCCCATCAAGATCATTCAGGGATCTTTGCAAGGTGTAGCAAGAGAAATAATCCTGTTCAATGACCCTCTGATAATCCACATTTCACAAGGCAGAGAAACAGTCCTATTCAAAGGCCTTTGCATCAACATAGTGATAGAGGCAGAGGCCAGGTGTGTGGGGTGAAGTCTTCCATATGCCCTGTGTGTGGGGGAATGTTGTTGAAGAAATCATCAGACCCTCCTGCAGGAGATCAGTAATTTCCCAAAGGGGCTTGTCCTTACTATTGAGACATGGGGGGATCCATTGGATGAGTCATGTCAATTATTCAGATTTCAACGGAATCTGAATAAACGCATCGTGGAACTTGTCCAACTGTGCATGTATATCTAGGAAACACAGGACAGATGGACAGTGAACTTGACCCTGAACTGAAAAGCTGGAGGTGAAGTCAATAAGCTTCCTTATTGACCCAAGGTTCACAGTAATTAATCTCTAATAAAGCCTTCATTGAGCTCTAAGAAAGCATCTGCAAGGCTCCCTAGAAAGCCCCTCCCAGAGGTTTTTGCGTTTGATCTTTTAGTTGTGAAAGTCCCCAGTCAGGAGACCTGGGTGGCTGGTGGCTAGTCAGAAGAAGCCCCAGTCTCCCAAGGCCTGTACCCAATGATTGTGGTAGGAAGGTTCCCCCTAGCTAGCTTGTCTGATACCGAGGCCCATGGGCCACCTCCCACCACAGCAGTTTGGGGTTCCTCCTTGGCCAGGTACCTTTTCTCTCTCCCTGCTTCCTGATTTGTCAAGGGAGAAAGGAATACATCTTATCAAGGAAACTTATGAAACTTGCCTTTACCACCTTGGACCTCCTTGTTCAAACCCCCAGGGAGCCTTTCCCAGAAGAACCTTGATGTCCTTGTTTCCTGGGCACTAAGAACTCTCCCAGCTCTGAATCCTAAGTTCAGCCCAGCTAAGTAAAGTGAGATCACTCAGGTAGCAAAGAAGAATTAGGTTTTGCCCCCTGGTCTTAGAATCACGTATTTAGGGCTGGAAGAAATATCAGGCCCCCTGGTCCATTGCCTCATCTTACAAGGCAGGCAGCGAAGTCCCAGGATCATAGATTCAGAGCTGGAGGAGACAGACCCAAAGGTCACGTAGCCCAACATTCTCACTCTCCAGGGAAGGGAATTGATTCTAATCTAGAGTGAGCATCACAGAAATAGAGTGATTAGGAGACTGAGCAGCACCCCTGCATCTCTGCTTTCTTGTGGTCCGCCCACCTCCCTGGAGGTCTGCTGATTCTTACCTTCACCGGCAGATGACCTCTGGCCCAGAAAGTCTCACGTCAAGTCTTGCCACCTGCTGCGCCTCATTGTGCTTCTCAGTGGTTCACTGTAACTTGGTGGCCTTGGACCCAGTGGTCTTCAAGGTCCCTTTCATCACCTCTAAGCCTGTGATGCTACAGACACACTGACCTGTCTTTACCATTTCCCTCCAGATTGCTCATCATTTTTGAGGGTCATTTTTTTAGCTGGGTAACCAGCTTCTAGTGACCTTCCACTCAAGACTGGCAAAGTTCTTTCTTTACCACACACCTACATGGTAAGTCCTCCAATGACCCGCTTTACACGTGAGGAGAATGAGGTCAGAGTAATGAAGCGATGTGTCCTTAGTTGTAGGGCTCAGCCGCAGGATCCAGGCTTGTGAACCAGGATCCCTGACTTTGTAGGGACAGTGCTGTCTCAACTATAGTGCTTGGACATGCTATACTAATGGGATCTGCATCTGATACTGAAGCACCAGTGTCAGCAGGTCCAGGGCAGTCTTCAGCCCAAGTTCTTACCTGTGTGCAGGGAAGGTGCACTTACCCCATGCAAGGTCAGTGATGAAAGTGAAACTAATACAGGAGCAGGGGAAATGACATGAAGAATACCACCATGGTGCTTGACTTGGAGACACCGAGGATGCTAAAAGCAGCTTGGCTAAATGCAACAAAGATCTCCAAGGGCAAAGGAATCCAGAGGAGGAGGCGAAGGCTGTCCACGCCTTCCCTTTGGTCCCATCCCCAACAAGCAGGTAGCCAGCCTTTGAGGACTCCCACTGCTAGACACCTTCTGGAGCAGCCCATTCTGCTTTGGGGCACCTCTTAACATGGAGAAGTCATTCTTTGCAATGAGCCTCAGTTTGCTTCCATGCAAAATGTTGCATGTCTTCTGGGGCCAGATGGTGATCTCTTTTTAGGTGACAAATCTCAGAGCTCTTGGGGATGGCTCCCATATCCCCAAAGTCCAAACTTTTCCTAAGAAAACATTCCCCCCTCCCCCCATAATGGTTTCTATCCTACAAAATATCTTCCTCACCCTATTCCCACTGCAAACAACTAAATCTCTTTCGGAAGAGGATGTGTTTTTATAAATTTGTATTATGGCAAATACATCACCAAGGGATAGTTTTTCTGAACAACTGTTGAAAACTCTGTGTGTATGTGTGTGTGTGTATTTTAAAAGAATAAAAAAAAACTAATGCAAATTGAGGATTCATGTTGGCATCCTGGAGTCCAGAAGAACATGGGAGACCTCGAAGTTTGTCAGAGGCCAAGCTTCTTTCCTGTCCAATCTGACTCCACAAACTCCCTTTGATGTAAGTCAGATTCTAAAACAAAACAAAACAAACAATAAAATAACAAAAAAAATAACAAAAAAGAAATCCACCGTGACCTCGTTAAGCTTAATGTTCTTTTGCCGCCATTGATCTTGTGGTTGGGATCCCTCTGATATCCCCTCCTGCCCCCATCCTTCTGGTCCTATTCCAGCAGCCAGCCCAGTGCTTGGCACAAAGGAGGTGCTTAGTGACTGCTTGTTGATTGATTTACTCGCCAGTTGGTACATTCTCTGTCCTAGGCAAACCATGTTTACATAATATTCTTCATGCATGAAATTTTGCCTCCTGCCACCGTGCCTCAGAGCAGGCTGAAGCCTCCTCTCCTCTCTTTCCCATGGCTGAAGTAATCTTCCTCCTCACATCCACTTCTAGGAAGCCCCCTCCTCTCTTCCTTCAGAGCCTAGCTCCCATGCCTGGGCATCTACAGGCACCTCTGGAGCTGTTAGCTTTCTCTCTTCTCCAAATGATTTTGTGTATTTTTCATACATAAGTTGCATGACCTCATCTCTGTGCAGCATGCATTCCCCCCAGTAGACCATGAGCTCCTAGAAGCCTTGGTGTCATAGCCCAGGTCAAGTGACTAGCACATAGTAGGTACTTTATCTGTGCCTGCTGAATTGAATTGAATCCTAGATGGAAAATGCAGCCTTTGAGCCTGGCCTCACTGATCTGCCCCATTAGCAGCTCCCCTCACTGGCGCCTCTACTTGCCATGGTCTAGGGGACTTTGGGCCTCTGGGCTTTCACCTTTCCTTAATTTCTAAGTTGTTTTTCCCTCACCCCTGTTTATGCCACCTTCACTTGGTGACTGTTTCCCATACTGACTTCCTCTTTTCTTTTCTCCCTATGTTCAGGTACTGCAGATCACAAGAACGTGTTTTCTAGACTTTGTTTAAAGGGAAAATAATAGTCAAATTCAGAACTATCATACTAGGGCAACTTAATTAGGATTATTTTAAATGTATGTCCCCAAGGCTGTCCTCTTGTCTTCTTTTCTCTTTTGATGATTTCACCTTTTCCCACGTGTTGAAATGTCACTTTTGAGCCTTTATGTCTAGTTTCAATCCTCGTCTGAGCTCCAGTCACCATCTCTAGCTGTCTGCAGGGCATCTCTGCTTGAATGTCCTCCTAGAGGCTCAAGGCTGAACTCATCCCTGTCTCCACCGGCCTCAACCCTCCTCTCCTCACAACTGCCAGGTTTTGTTGAAGTCTCCCATCATCTTACCAGTAGCCCAGGCTTGAAACCTGATTGTCATCTTTTATTCTTTCTTCTCCCTTGCCCCCCATGCCCATTTCATTGTCAAATGTCCATTTTACCTCCATGATATCATTGTAAGGGGCATAAATGCCTTCCCCCACGCCCTCAGCCCAGCCCTCCCCTCCCACCTCTCACCTCTACTGTGCTAGTAGGCTCATCCTTGGCCTCTCAGCCTCTGGTGTCTACCTTTCCTCTACCTCCCTCACACAAGCAGAAATGAATTCTATGCCACTGCTCTTAAGATGTCGCTCCCTTGCTCAGAATTCTTAAGTGACTTCCTCTTTTCTCTACCCTAAAGTATCTTCAGCTGCCATCGAAGGCACGCCATAATTTTCCCAGCCTTCCATGACCTCTGTGGTTACATGTTGCCCTTTCACATGCTTTCTTCTGGAGTTGCAGTTGGCTGATATTCGATCCCCACCTTATCCCACCATTGGCTGCTTCTTACAGGTTGTTTCTCCCCCTACCCAGGCTTAGAAAATACTCCGTCCTTATTTCGACCTTCTCAAGCCTTTCTCTCTCTTCAAGGTCTTCTCAGAGGCGGTCTTCTCCTTGATGCTGGTAACCCCCTGCTCCATTCACTTCCTCACCTGGGTGCTGGGAAGTGGAGCAACAAACAAGTAGGGCCTGGGTTGTGTCAAGGGATCGAGGCGGCCAGGTACACAGACCACTAGCCCCTGGAGTCAGGAAGACCTAGGTTCCAATCCAGCTTCAGATGCTCCTGGTTGTATGACTGAGAAGGTCACTTCACCTCTGTCTCCCTCAGTTTCCTCATCTGTAAAGTGGGAATAATAAGAGTCTGTACTTCACCAGGCTGTGGTGGGGAGAGAGAGTGATCCTTGGCTGTGTGCCGTCTCTGGGCCTCCGTTCCTTAATTTCAGATGAAGGGAAAGGGCTGGGTGATCTCTTAGAGCCCTGGAGCTTTTCTCTGTCATGCTCGCGCTCTCTCTCTCTCTCCTCTCTCTCTCTCTCTCTCTTCTCTCTCTCTCTCTCTCTGTCTTTCTGTTTCTCTCTGTTTCTCTCTCTTGCTGTCTTTCCTTAGAAAAAAGCACTGGATACTTTCCTGCCTCATTCACATTGCACTTTGTCTGCTTAATGTTCATTCACTTTGCACGTCCCAGGACTTCTTGGAAGGGGGAAGAATCTGGAGGAGGCTACCAGATACCTCCTAACCAGTTCACTGCTGCACTGGCGCCTTCTCCCCCAGCCTTGAGTGTGCTGCTCAGATCTCCTCTGGTGCTCTCTTGTTATCGTCAATTTGCAGATGTGGGTCCTAGGTTGCAGAGAGGTTCCCTGGCTTGTCGGGGGGTCCACAGCCCCCTGGGTTACAGAGCTGAGACTGGAGCCCGCTTCTCTCAGAACCCTGCCGTGGCTGAGGTTCCCATTATGTGGAGCATGTTACTTTGGAACGTGGAAAAATTTCCAGCATTCCTGGGTCAGCAAAAATACAGATGTGAACAGCTAAAATGGGGCTCCTGCCAAAGGCGTAACGATTACCACATGTGTAAAGGCCATCCGTCCTCTGCCCTGCATGGCCCACTGTGAGTACTCTTTGCCTGCAGGGGAATCACAGAATGTCCAAGCTGGAAGAGTGAGGAGGGAGTATTTATTCCAACTTCTTCATTCTTCATTTGAAAAAACAAAAAACAAAAAACCCAGACCGTAGCCCAGAAAGGTTAAATACCTTGTCCTCGCTCACCTGGCTTGTTACTGGTCATGCTGAGCCTTGAACTCTGGTCTTGAGGCACTGGGCCTGGAGTCAGGAAGATCTGAATGCAAATACATCCTCAAGACACTTTCTCAGTATGTGGTCCTGGTCAAGTCACTGAACCTTTGTGACTCAATTTTCTCATCTGTAAAATGGAGATAGTAATCATACCTACCTCCTGAGATTATCGGGAAGGTAAAATGAGAATATCTCTAAAATACTTTGCAAACTCTGCAGGGACATATAAATGTTATCATTACTATTAATACGCTTGTTGTCTGGTTCTGCCTAGAAGATCTGGCCATGATTCTTCGATTGTTTCGGATGGTGATTAGTGACAGGTCTCATCTAGATGCCAGGACCATGAAATATTTAGGGCTAGGGTTAGAGCTGGAAGAAATCTCATCTAGTAGCTGTATTTTAATTTTAAATTTAAAGAAAGCAAAACAAAAAAACTTGTCCTTCAGAGTTTAGCAGAAGGGCTACCTAGGAAGCCTCTCCTGATCTTTCTGTACGCTTGGGCCTTTTGTCTGTTCTGTAGGATCACATGGGATCTCATGTTCCAAAGGGCTTAGCTTGGTGCCTAGGGCATAGTAGGTGCTATATGAATGCTTATTCCCCTTTGTTTCACTTTTTAATTTTTATTATCTGCATATATTATTTTTGTTCAACAGAGTTCCTTGAAGGTCTGAACTTTTTTTTTTTAATTTACTGTATTTCTGTCTTTGAATGTGCTGCCTGCCCCATCATAAGTCCTCAATGCGTGTTTTTGGAGTGAATGGAATGAATGAACAAATGGGTGAGTGAATGATGCTCTTTGTTTATATAGCACACAGTCATTTGCAGATTTCCTTCTTGAACTTACTCTCTGTTCTAACTCAAACCAAGAATGATGGACCTCTTTGCCGCTCACTACAGTGAATACCATTCCCCCATCCTCCCACAGAGAGATCGCCATCTCACTTTACAAATGAAGACGTTGGCTTCCTCCAAATGGAAAAAATCAGAATTTGAAAGCAAGTCTTCTGAGTCACCTTTCAGGGCTTTTTCCGCTGTGCCCATTTACTCCTCAGCTGACTAGCATGTTGTTGACAGTCACTGAGTCTTGAAGAATGCCCTACCTCAGCCAGCCTGAGGCCAGCAAAGGGAGAAGGAGAAATAGAGAGCAGCCATCCCCTCTGGGATGGGGGACTCGCTTGGGTTGTCTTCCTTCCTCTAGACACTGATTCCCAAGCATTTGCACACCCTCCTCCTTATCCAGCCCCGTATGTGTGTTATCTTTAATTCCCTGCAGTGTGGATATTCTCACACTGGCTTCTTTCCCTTTATTACTTCATTCCTAGAGGAAGGGGGTGTGTGGGGAGTGCATTTAAAGCCAGGATCCTGCCGCTTAATCAGTTATTTTCCTCTTTTAATGAGGGTGACTATTGTGAAATAAGTAATTATTAATTACTCCAAACTAATGAAATATTGTCATTTCCTTGCCCAAAAGCATATGGAAGAAAAGGGAATGCATATGGGTATTTTTAGGAAAGCACACTGAGGAATGGACAACTTCTGGTGGTGCCAATCCGCCTGTGCCGGCTGGCTGAGACCACTGCCACTCTGGCTGGCACTGAAGTCTTTATGCTTTTGCAATCATTTTCCAAGGTAACGTCTGATACGTGCCACATGTTGCGACGAGAAGAATGAAGGCAAAAGAAAAGAAAAAAAAAAGAAGAATGAAGGCCCAAACATGGGAAGATGCTCTGGCCCCTTTCCCTGTGCAGGAACTGCCCCCTGGCTGATATCCTCAGTAACATGAGAGCATCTTTTACTTTGTTGGCCTCTCTCTAGTGGTCACGGCTCAGAACTGGCTAGGATTCATATGGTCTTGAAGGTGGAAGAGAACTTGAGATTACCTAGAAACTGGAGGCAAGACATGGCCCCAAAACCTCTAGGCTCATTAGATAAAAGGCTTGAATTCACAAGTATGATATTTAATAGCTATAAATGTAAAATTATATACTTGGGTTCAAAATGTCAACATAGCTTAACATGGTACCTGACACGTATAAGTGCTTGCTGTTTATTGACTGAAAAGTACAAGATGGAGGACGAAGGACTTGACTATAGTTCATTGGAAGACAGATTGCAAGTCCAACTTGAGTTAATCATATGCTACAGTAGCTAAGAAGACTGCTGTAATCTTGGTCTTCACAGAAGGCTAGAGCTTCCAGGTGTTTTTCTGCACTGGGAAGACCACATGTGCAACAAAGGCTATGTGTTTTAGATAGGACATTGATGGGCTGGGGACAATCTAGAGGAGAACACACAGGGAAATGGAGTGGCATGAGTTGGTAGCCATCATGATTAGTTGTATGAATTGGGCATTGTACTCTGGAGAATTGAAGGTTCAGGAGAGATATGGTGTCTGTCTTCAAGTATTTGCTGAGATGTCACATGGAAGAGAAAGTGGAATCCTTGTTTTTGCCCTTCTAGTTTGTTCTAGGGGGCAGGGCTAGGAGAAATGGGGAGACATTACATAGGGACCAACCACAATAGCAAGAGGGAAGCCATTGAGAGCTATCCCCGAGTCAGCTGGGCTGCCTTGGTGGAGAGAAAACTGCCACTCATTGGAGGTCTTCAGCCAAAAGCTAGAGAAGGTTTTTTGGGTGTGTGTGTGGGGGGGCACATAAATGTACTGTATGTATATGTTTTCTGCTCTGTGTGTGCCTCATCACTGTGAGGTACTCCCAGTGTGGAAAATTCTTATTTTTGATAAAGACCAACAAGTGGCTTTGGGAGCTCTGAGGAGTTTCATGATTTGCTCAGGCTGTACAGGTGGTGTATGTCTGATGTGGGAACTGAGTACAGGCCTGCCCAATGTCTATTACCTCCTTCACACTGCCAATGAGATGTCTCAGCACCAAAAATATGTAACTGTCATTTATGAAAAATAATTAGCAATAATAATAGATTAGTAAACAGAGAGATGTGTATCCATAAGCTCCCTCCCCCACCCCCTGAGAACAAAGGGCAGTCAGAACCCTAAGGGGGAGGTGATTGTTTCCATTTCCATGTGATCATGAAGGAGCCCACCATTCTTCTGTCCTTTCACCTACCCACACCCATGCCCACGCCCACAACCATACACTTGGACTGAGTATTCAATTTGGAATACTTACTTTTGCTTGTCAGGTTCATTTTCTCTCTCCCCACCCCCTTTTTCCTCTTCCCTGGAACTGTTCTCAGGTACCTCTTGTCCTGGAGAGAATTCTCTGTCCAGGACATGGGGATCTTTGGAAGAAAGGTGATGTGTAAATGTGTGAAATGCAGTTCAAAAACATCTCATGATCTATGGAACTTGGTATTAAGCAAGACGATATTAATGAGGTTTGCCTGCTGTGATGAAATGTGGCAGCTGTGCATACATATTGGCAGTGCGTGAACACTGAGTTGCCATGACACTCTATGGGCTGTGTTGTCATCAGCTTTTCTCTGAAGGATCTGCTGACCTGAACCTTTGTTCACTCCATAAAAGTTGTTGGTGTGATTACATTTAGCGCCCCATCTTGAGCAACATATTAAGGGGCTGATAACCCCCTTGGTCTGGGCTTCGGCTTGGACTTGCAACCTTGGCTTCTTGCTAACGAGTAGGTCCCCATTACCACTTGGCATGGAGTAGGGCTCCTCTGCAGGTCAGGGTTGAGGCCCTTCCTTGTTGCTCAGTGTCTTAAAAGGGGCAGAGCAGGACCTCTAAGGGTCACCCAAGGAAGGGAAGGCATGGAGAAGGCAGAGGAGAATCACGGCAGCCACCGAAGGCCTTCCACCAACTCACCTCCATCTCTTTCCAGGCTTCTTTCTATCACTTCCCTTCTGACATGGCGCTCCCCAGGCAAACTGACCCCTGACTCTTTTCCACAGCAAACATTACATTTCCCAATGCTATCCCTTTGTGCGGTCTTGAACGTGGGCAATAATACATAACATTTATATAATGCCTTCTATGTGCCAGGCACTGTGCTGAGTGCTTTAGAACTATCAAATTTCATTCTGATGACAACCTTGGCAGGTAGGTAGTCATTAATGTTTCCATTTTACAGTTGAGTAATTTGAGGCAAACAGAGGTAAAATGATTTGCCCTGTATCACAGTTAGTAATTGTCTGAGAGTGGATTTGTACTCGGGTCTTCCTCACTCTGGGCCTACTGCTCTATCCACTGTACCATAGGTAGATGGATGGTTGGATGGATGGATCGATACAAGTAGTGTTTTTATTTATACACCTACTATGTGCCCCATACTATTCTAAGTGCTAGGAATACAAATACAAGCCCCCACCCCCCCCAAGAAAAAAAAAAAAGATAGTCCCTGCTCACATTGTTTTATTTTAATGGAGAAAGACATAACATAAAGAGAAGGGGTGGGGAGAATTTCAATGGTGTTAGTAGTCAAGCTGAGAAGACTGGCAAAAAAGTAGAGCCAGGATTTAAGACAAATCTCAAAATTTATTAAGACCTCACCATATTTCGTGTACTCTGCTAAAAACCTGGGCAGACAAAGAAAGCCAAACATGGTCTCTGCCCCCAAAGGGCTCATATTCTATTGGGAATGAAGTAGCCATGGCCTGAGTGCCTCATGAAATAGGGACTGCTTCGAGGGACTTAGCAGACAGAAGAGATAGCTAAAGGGTGGACGCATCTCCAGGGTGAAATGGCTCTTTTCTTTGTTTCTTCCTTTCTGAGGATCCCATTTTCCTTGAAAGCCGGCCTCATATAATACTTCCTACTTGAGAAGTAAGATTCCCACTTTCCTGATTCCCATTTACCCATACCCGGAGCTGTTAGTGCTACAGACTTTGGTGTTACTTGGTGAGTTATTCAATACCAACACTCTGCTAGTCCTAATGATACCATAACAAAAACGGAAAACAGAAGTAAACCAAAAACACAAAACAAAACAAACAAACCAGTCTCTGTCCTCTGGGAGAAAGCCAGAAGAAGTACTGTAGGCCCTCCCATTTCCTTGGCTACATATGTCAATCATCGAGGACTTACGAAGAGCCTGCTATGTGCAGGCACTTTGCTGAGTGCTCAGAATATAAAGAAGGGCAAAAACACCCTCTCCACTTCCAAGGAACTCACATTCTAATTTTTACTTCTAATGTGCAATGTAATAAAGATGTTCTGCAAGAAATTATTAATGCTGATTTTTTCCCCTTATGTAAATAAAATAACATAAAATGATAGGAGGAAATGGGGAGAGTGTTTAACATTTGGTCAGTGTAAAATATCCAGGGCATCAATTTTAGCACCATGTATTTAAAATAACATAACGCACACACGCACCCACACACACACACAATATACATACCAAACAATCGACAAGAATTGATTCAACACCTACTGTGTGTTAGACCTCGATTTACACACGAGGGATATACAAAGACAAAATTGAAATAGTTCTTACCCGTGGAACAGTTCACACTCCTTTGGGAGGAATACTATTGACGTGCAGTCAATCACAGTGGGATTTATTAAGCATCTCCCAAGGGGCAGGCAGTGTGTTAGGCACTAGGGTTACAAAGGCGGCAAATACAACTCCCTCTCTTTTGATGAGTTTGCATTCTACTGCAATGAGTCAACAAGGACATATTGAAGTATGTCTGGAAAAAAAATACGGAGAGAATAAATATCAAAAGCCACACTGATCAGAGACCAAGCGCTGTCTAAGCGCTTACTCTATGATAGATAGCAAATGGTCGGGTCTAAGGTCATGTGCAATGGAAGGCACTGAGGGGGATCAGGAAAGGCTTGATGTAGAGGACGGCGCTTGTCATTCTGGAAGGAAGCGAGTGACTCTCTGAGCTGAAGGTGAGGAAGGAGTGAATGCCAGACTTGGGAGATAGATAGCTTGGCCAAAGTCAGAGTGAGGAGAGATGGGATATTGTTAGTTACTAAAAGCTAGAGAACCGATCTGGTTGGACTTTGGGATAATATGGGGCATCAAGGATATTGCATTATAAGTCTAGGAAGGAAGCGTAGGTTGCAGTGAAGCTTTGAGATACTTTAAAGGAGAAGAAACAGAGGTGTCTGGTCTCAGGTAGTAGGGAGCCGTAGGAGCTCACTGACTTGAGCTATAAAATGGTCAGATCTGTACTTTTGGAACAGCATTTGTGATGCCGTGTGGAGAATGGTTTGGAGTGGGAGAAGACTGGAGGCAGGAAGAAAAATGAAGAGGTCATTTAAAGGTATACTTCAATATGTCACGAATCTGCTGTTTTGTTGACACAGCTTCTTCCATCAGTGACAATCACTGCCCTGTTCTTCTATCATGGACAATCTTTGTGAGTTGCTCTGACCACCCAGTAACCTGCCCACGCTATGATGGTTGTCTGGGTTATCTGATGAAAGACACATAGTCTATTGCTAGGCTTCTACTCACAATGTCTCCGGCTTTCATTTTGCTAGTCCATCCTTTGAGGGCTTGAGGCCCTCTCTTTGATCTCTAGGGCCCAAGTTCCTTCAACAGAATGTGCTCTGGAAATGGGTCTAGGTTTTCAGTGAACTTAAGCGACACCAGTGTTCTCCTGGCAATCAAACTGAGCTGCAGTTCACAAAATGTCCCACCCTGTCACGAATCAACATTTATCTGGCTGAAAAACTGAGAGCGATTCATGACAGACCCAAGCAGGCTATAGAGTATTAGCAGGGGAGCCTTGCACACAAGAAGTAACATAGGATGTATTTTCCAGGATAGGTAGCTTAGTTATCTATTAAACACTCACACAATGTGGTGGTGTCCCCAGAACATTGGAGTTGGGGTTCAAATGTGGAAGGTGTGTGTTCCCTGCTCTCTGAAAGAGTTGACAGTCATGAGAGAAAACAAGACAATTTGTTGAAGAATCCATCTGTTACACACAGCGAAATCCTTCGATTTGGTTAATGCCACCATTAGTTTGCCACTCTCTGCATCAGCCACGTTTGTTGGATAATGTCCATCATATTTTTAGATTCCTTCTGCATAAATGGTCAGATACGTGCTCACAAGAGAATTGAGGTGAATGTTAACAGGATTTATGAGGTAGCAGCTATAACAGCTCCCCGTGCTCCTTGTTAGAAAGAGAAATATGAAGTACTTTTTTCCTCAGTGACTTAAACTGGTGACACGTAGAATGTAGAACAGTATTTTTTATTCTCTGAAAATTCCCTTCTGTCCTCTCTTCTCCCTTCCCCTCCCCTCCCTCCCCACCCCTCCCTGCCCCTCCCTCTCCCCTCTCCTGCCCTCCCCTATGCTATTCCACTAGAAGACATTTTTTCACCTTGACATCTAGATATACTACTTGTGTGATTTTGAGCAGATTTCTTGCCCTCTCTGGGCCTCAGTTTCTCTTTGAGTGCAATAGCACTACATTTCTAGGCAGAAGACCTGCATTTGAATCTTGCCTTTTACTCCCTGGGTGACCTTGGGAAAATTCTCTAAGTGGGTTGAATGCTACCCTGGAGTTTTCTGAAGCCCAGAATTCAAATCTGGCCTTAGATAGTTCCTAGCTTAGTAGCTCTGAGCAAGTCACTTAAATTCTGTCTGCTTCTGTGTCCTCATTCATCAAATGGGGATGATAACAGCCCCTACCCTCCAAGGTTGTTGCGAGGCTCAAGTGAGACTTTTGTGAAGTGCTTTGTGAACGTTGGAACATTACGAAACTGCGCTATGATTGTAATGGGGGTGTCACTGGGGACATTTTTCAGCATCTGATCACCTCTCCAGCCTCCTTGATCTTGGTCTCAGGGGTCGAATGAGGGGGTTGGGCCTGATGACCTCTCTTTTTAGTAAACAGAGAAAGCACCTGAATGTCAGGTCCTCTGGAGAGATGCTCCCCATGGGTCCTCTGAAAGACGGGAGATGGTGGTGTTGAAGACGGCCCCTCATCAGCTGCTCAGAGGCTCTGGGAAAGGAGACGATTCACTCTGGCCGGCTGGCTCAGGTTGTACATTTCAGTTCTTAGGGAATACACAAACTCATACAAAGAATATTAATTTTAAGTGGAATGATTTAATTTCAGAAAGTGCCCTCAATGAACTTTTTTTTTCTTGTGAGGATTCGAAGCACTTCAAGATGTCCTTGGTTTCTCTGCATCAGGATATTAATTTCCAGTTTTAGATTAGGAACAGTTAAAGCCTGGCTTGATGCTAAAAAGCCTTGACCAAGATCAGAGAACGGGTCAGGAGTCAGCAGAACTTCAAAGCCCTACCTGGGGCCCCCAGCACGAAGAGCCAGCCTTCCTGACCCATAATTAATGCTCACGCCAGCCTCTGGAGTGGAAGAAAGCTGGCAAAGCCATAGCCAAGACAATCTTTCTCTTTTTCTCACTGCTCAACATGAATGTGTCAGAATCAGAGTCACGCCCCTCGGAGACGATGGGAAATCCATTCAGTTGAAGTCCAAACATTTGAGTGAGGTGTGGGAGACACGTAACCTCCATGGCTGTGGTTACTAACTCATACCAGCGACTCACAAAGCAGCAAGTGGTCGGAAGGAGTGAGGCAGGGAGAAGAAAGTGTGTTAAGGAGAGAGAGAAGGAGTTGTCAGGTGGGGTGGGGGGAGAAACATTGTGAGACACATTTGATGTAATAGTCATATGATTAACAAACTGTCACAGCAAACTTTCCTGCTAAGTGGGAATACGCTGACACTACATATTTTTAAAGCTGACATTTTGATTCATTACTGTAAATAGCACTTTGTGTTAAATATTGTGACAAAGAACAGATCATGTATTATAGATATATGGAAGCGCCTTATAGATGTGTGTGTATGTGTGTGTGTGTGTGTGTGTGTGTGTGTGTGTGTGCGCGCGTGTGTGCTCTGAGCTCTTTGACATTTGGGAGATTCAAAACTTTCAATGCTTTTAAGTGTTTGGCCAAGTAAAGGCAGAGGTTACCTGGAAAGCTGGGGGAGGGGTGCTTTACATCACCTGTCCTTTTGATAGGAATCCTCTACTTAAATCTATAAGGGGAAGTTGACCTGGGAGCTCCAGTGTGACTGATCTTTCTTTTGGGCTCTTTCCAAGTTTTGATGTGGCTTTTATGAGCCTGAGCTTGGCCTTTGCTGAAGCCGATCTGTTATTGAGCTGCCAATGGTGGTAACTTCCCTCTTCCCATACACGTTCTGTCTCTTTCATTCCTTAGTCAAAGATCTTGGTGAGTTGCCGGGGCCCGGCAGCCCACCGGAAAAAGAGGACAGTCAGCCTTAGATGCTTTGGCCTTTGTTCTTCACAGGGTTCCTGGATTGTGGGATCTGTTGAAGCCTGTTTTCTGAAGGTGGGAGTTTCAATAATTCACCAGCCTTTTCACAATGAGGCATCAGGGAGAGCAGTACGTCGCAGAGGAGAGAGCATGCCGTCTGGGGTCTCACCACAGACCCTTTCTCCTTCTGTGACTCCGAGCAAGTCACTCAGTTGCTCCAGACTTCAGTTTCCTTACCTGTGAAATGAAGGCCTTGTCTTCAGTGGTCTCAAATGTCTCTTTGGGATCTAAATCTATTAAATCTAAATGTGCGTAAGACTTGAGAGAAAGAAGGATTCCACTGTATCAGACTAGGTGCCAAGGACATGTTGAAATCAGTCATTCAGTCAACAGTCAATAGCCTATGATCTCCACTATGGGGGTTACAGGGAGGTCTGTTTGACTGCGTCTAAAGTCACAGGGCACACTTGCTCCAGGGCTGAGCAGAAATAGTTTAATTCCTCTTCCACTGACAGGCCTTCAACAAGTCTCAATGTCTTCCCTTCTCTGCCCCAAACACTCTACTTCTTTCAGGTTCTTTGAGGCAAAGACCATTAGGTTATGTCTCTATGTCCCTAACCCTGAGGACAGGGCTTGGCATGTATCTCATTCTTAATGAATACTTGCTGCTTGCCTGAATTGATACTAAGAAGAGATCCTGTAGACACCCCAAAAATGGTGTGGCACTTCTAGCTGTGTGACCCTGGACTGGGGCAGAACACAGAGCTGGTTAGTCTGTGGGTAGGAACTAGAGCTTGTCCTGCTGTGGGTGTGTCCTTGGGTTCTTGCCAGTCAGCTGCATCTTCCATTTTTCCATTGGTTTGCACATGGCAGGCCATGATTGAGAAACAGATTGGCTCCATATGTCTTTTGGATTTTGGAATTTTCTGAGAACTGCAGACCCCCACAGGCAGGATTGTCCTTGGAGCCATTCAGGGAACCAGCTGGGTTCAATAGAAAGTAGGCTGGATTTGGAGTTGGGACCAGGGTTGCAAATCACCATTCTGCTGTTACTTGGGTGACCCTGGGTGAGTCATTTCACTGAGTGACACCTTGGGTCCCTCATCTGTAAAACAAGGACTTCAGAGTCCCAGTCTGACCCTCCGAGCTCCTCTGCAGAAGACCGCCTTGTCCGTCTGTGGAGCAGACCAATGGCGATGTGGGCAGAGAAGTGAGTGGGAGTGCCCTAGAAATGCTCTGTGGCTGTTCCTTTGCATAGTGGATGGTCATTGCTCTCCCCGGTCCTGAAGGCTCTGTCAGGAGCTCCAGGGTCCTGGATCAAGATCTGGGAAGGCCTTTCAAGGCCAGCTAGAACAACTCCCTCATTTTTCAGGTGAGGAACCTGAGACCGAGAGAAGTTCAGCAATTTACTTCAGGGTCACATAGCTAATGAGTGTCAGTCAGGATCTGAATCCAGGTTCTCTAGGTCCAGATTTACCCCCCTTTCCAAGAGCGTCTGGCACATACCTTGCAGGTTTCTGGAGCCAAGGTGTGGCGCTGGATAGCCTTTGCCCAAACTGCTGGAGTTGGCAGATTCAGCTCTTGGTTCTCACCACCTTGGGCTGTTTCCTGACAGTGATGGCTGAACTGGCCAGACCGTCCTGGACCAGGAGGTTTGCACATGGCACCTTTCCTCCATACCTCAGTGTCTAACATAAAGAAGAAGGTCCATCCATTAATATGCCACCCCTCCCCCCACAAACACACTCTGGACCTCATTCAAACTAGAATCCGGCTCTGTGTTGGGTTAGGATGGTGAAGGGGTATCTAGTCCTCTTCAAGGAATGCCGCCGTACTAATAGTGGGCCAAAGTACGTAGCTCTTTGCCTTGGCCCCTCACTTTGTCTAGATGCCAACTTATGGGAGGCACATGGACCGTGGTCCTCGGCCTTCTTTCATTTTTGCCAAGGCCTCCATCATCATCACCAGCTGCTATTGGTAGATGAAGGATTGCATACTGGTTTTTCATTTGATCCTCACATCTACCCTAGGAAAAAGGTGCTATCATTCCCGCCATTTTATCAGTGATGAAATTGAGGCTGGAAGGCATTGACTTGCCCCTAGTGGTAGAGTTGATAAATGTCTGACAGGATTTGAACTCTGGTCTTGGTGACTCCGGGTCCAGCGCATCGCCAAAGAAACTGTCGCTCTTCACCGTCCCATGAAGCAGCTCATTGATGAGGCTTTAGCAGGCCTGCGATGTATCGGGCAGCAGGCTCTGACTAGCAATCTAAGTGGTCCACAAGCCTCCCTCCCCCAACAGCACAGTGTGTGGGCCAGAGGAGGCGTTCATTTCACTGTGTTGAATTCTGTACTCTGTTCTTGACAAATTCCTCACTTTCTTTATCTTGTTATTTATTTTTTGTTTTCACAAAACAGTAAGGATATATCATTACATATCTCATGTAATATCCAAACTACCTTATCCTTTTTTCCTATATCCCTGTCTGCGCCCATTTTGTTTCCCTTGATGTAAGCTTGAAGTAAGCTCCCTGAGGGCAGGTACTGGTTTAATTCTGTCTTTATATACTCAATGGCTACCACAATGCCTCACACCCACTGAATAAATACTTATTGGATGGTTGATTCCATTCAATTAGCTATTGTTAATAGCTCAGGCACCGAGCTGAGTCCCTGTCCTTTAAATAGTCTATATTCTACTGAAGGAACCAGAACACACGAATGGAAAATTAATATTTATTTACAGAAATACATCATATGTTAAGATAATATTTATAGATGTCATGTGTTTGTATACATGATATGAAGCATATTCTGGGTGTAAGGTCGTATACTCATAGGAGTGTGTGTGTGTGTAGACCCGCACACATATCACTGGCCAGTAAAATATGTAGAGTCAATGTAGTTGGATGGTAAGAGCCCTGGATCTGGAGGCAGAAAGGCCTGGCTTTGAAGGCCTGACCCTTACCAGCTATGACCTCAGGGAAATCACTTCTGGTCTCTCACTATCACTTTTATCATCTATAAAATAGGAGTAATAATATTTGCACTGCTTCCTATGTCCTTCAAGGTTCTTGAGAGCATTACCTGAGGTTATGTATGCACCACATACAATCTGCCTCTCTTAGGGTCTGTCTATGTAACAGCTGAGATTCTTGCCATTTTCCAGTGAGCACAAGGACTTGGCACTGTCATCTCATGGGCTGACCTGGGCCTGGGCCTGCCTTCCACTTTCTGCTGTCTATGCTGAGCTCAGATTCTAGTGAGCCTGGAGCTGTTTTTTTCCATTCTTATTGTCCCCAAAGAGGGTGATACAGAAAGAGGAAGCTGCCTTGAACTGTGTGGCAGGCAGAGGACAAAGCTATGAGCCAGACAGTGAGGTGGAGGAGGAGAGGAGCCCAAGCCTGGTAAGTCCCTGGGCTAAAATAAACAAATAAAAACCTCCTGGAAAGTGGTGGCACCTGGCTCAGAGAGGGCATCAAGGGTTGGCCTAGAGGGAATGAGACTCCTGGACTGATCCCTGGGACAGTGTCCAGAAGGTGGGACCACCCTGCTCATCTTCTGAAAGACCATGGTGACCTTTGATATTGCTTTCTTAAGTGGGCAGAGGTCCCCAAAGCCACTTACAGAGACCATGATTAACCAAGACAGACCCTAATCAACTCTTAAGTCAATTCTGATACAGAATCAGTTTTACAGATTTTTAGAGATGGAAGGAACTCAGTGGCTATCTAGTTCAATCCATATCCTGAAGGAATCTCTATTACTCTGTATCTGAAAAGTAGTCACTCAGCATCTGCTCAAGCATCTCCAGTGAGGGGGTGGCCACCAACTCTTCTGTTATTTTTTCCTCCTCTTTCCCATCCTGGATGCGCTGTTGTACCTCAAAGACCTTTCCTTGATCTTCTCTTTTCTCGAAGAGAACATTTGCCCAGCGTTCAGTTTCTCTTGGAGTCTGGCCCTGGCTAACCTTCAAAGCCTTATAATGCATTTTTTTCCTTGAGAACGTGAATTCTCTACTCTAGGCAGACACTACAGTCATCCCCGCTTTCTGCTGAGTATTCATTACTTTTCTCTTTTGTTTTTTTTTCTATTTTTCTCAAGGGAATAATCTTTTTACCTGCTTCCTTCCATGTTTCCTTCTGTGCCCAGATCATGTTTCTCTGGAAAACATTTCCTACTTCACTCTCTTTATTATGCATTTTCCAAGAAGTAGATACTTCCATGTTGTTGGGAGTTGGAGTCCTTTTGAATGTAAGTTTCTTGAGGGCAAGTTTTGTCTGATTTTCTGGTGTGTGTGCTCCTGGCACAGACAATTTGGGGACTGTAATAGGCACTTAATAAATTCTTGTGGATGGATTTATTGATTTTTCAGGAAGTATATACTGCTCTGTTTTGGTGGGCTTCAGCCCAGTTGAATGTAAGCTCCTTGAAGGCAGACACTATTTTTTATTTTTGTCATTGTGTCATCCCTAGGACCCAGTATGTATTAGACATTGAAAAAATGCTTGTTGAGTGGATTTGAACATTCTTCCCATGGCACAATATGACTGTGACTTGTGGGACAGTTGGGGATATTGGTGACTTGACGAGGAAGTCTGCCCCAGGACCTGAGTGTTCATCTCTCTGAATGCCATTGGGAGGACAGCCATCCCGTTTGTGTGATATCACACTCACCATCCAGACCAGGGATTTTTGACCTGGGATACATGAGCCCTTATATCTATAGCTATAGCCAATTATATTAAAATACAGTTATCTATCTACTGACAGATAGTTGTGTTTTAATATAATTGCTCTCCTTTGGAATCTTCTGTATTTTCTTTTTATGTATTTAAAATCATGATTCTGAGGAGGTTCACAGACTTCACCTGACTGAACACCAAAAATGTGAAGCAGCCCTAGTTCAGAGCCAGACAATCAGCATTTCAGATTCTCAGCTTTCCCTCAGAAGTCATGTCATCCACCCCACCCCTGACGAAGAATCCCCTTTTTGCCATCTCTGAGAAGTGGGAAATTCATCCTTTGGTAGAGTGCCTGGCCAGAATCAGGAGGACCTAAATTCAAATCTGGCCTTATATACTTACTGTGTGTGACCCTGGGCAAATCACTTAACCTCTGTTTGCCTCAGTTTCCTCGACTGTAAAATAGGGATGATAGGAACACCTGCCTTGCCAGGTTGTGAGGATCAAATAAGCCGATATTTGTGACAAGTGCTTGGCACAAAGTGCTATATAAATGCCTATTCACTTCCTTTCCCCCTTACTCTGCTTGACTCCATTGATAGAGAAACCATTGCTTCCCAAGGCAGCCCATTGCACTTTGAGAAAGCTCTAATTATTGGGGACTTCCTTCAGATGTGCCCCAACTAGCCTATTTCCCACATTCACCTTCTGCTCTCAGTGCTGCATGTTGGGGCTGAGCAGAAAAGGCTAAGCCTTCTAACAGATGACCAGAATTTGAAGACTCTTCTTGTGACCCCACTGGCTAAGCACATCTACTTTTTCATTTAGCCAGCAGGTGGCATGTGGTCCATTGCCCACCTGGTCTCCCTCTTTTACATGGTCTCCCCCATTACCAATGTACTTCCTCAAATGCCATTCCCAGAACTATGGCACCAGCACCTCCCCAGCCTGGGTACCATCTATCTCTTAGTAAGCTGGTAGCAGATGGGCACTCTGTTTCACAGCTGTGGACCCAAATAGGCACCATGTCAAAAGAGCACCTAGAGTCATCTGAAAGTGTAGTACCAACGGGCATATTTGCACAGAAGATCCAGGGGAATCATTTTCAAGTTATATTGGCCAGTCTTGTTGCCTGGGTGCAGGAGAGGGATGTGGTGGCACCCAAATCTCAGCTTTGCCCCTCATCCCCATGCCCATGGAGGCTCTGTGTGCCACTCTGCTGTTGCTCTCTTATTAATTCCAGACAGGAAAATTCATTAGGTTTCAGATTTTGTTTGAGGCCCAACTGTTTCTTAAATTATTATTACAATTATTATCTACTTTTTTTCCTAGCTGATGGGAAGGGAAATTTAACAGATGTGTGATTAGCAGGGCATGAAATTAAAAATGTTTTTGCACAGAAGCAAGAGGATGTTTATAACTAAATTCCTAGTCTGAGAATTAAGCATCATTTAGGTTGGCCCCAAGATGTTCCCTCTCACCATTGAAGTTCCATTTTCTTCTTTCTTTCTTTCTTTCTTTCTTTCTTTCTTTCTTTCTTTCTTTCTTTCTTTCTTTCTTTCTTTCTTTCTTTCTTTCTTTCTTTCTTCTTTCTTCCTTCCTTCTTCCTTCCTTCCTTCCTTCTTCTTCCTTCTTCCTTCCTTCCTTCCTTCCTTCCTTTCCTTCCTTCCTTCTTCTTCCTTCCTTCCTTCTTCCTTCCTTCTTCCTTCCTTCCTTCCTTCCTTCCTTCCTTCTTCCTTCCTTCCTTCCTTCTTTCTTTCTTTCTTCCTCTTTCTTTTCTTTCTTTCTTTTTCTTCTTTCTTTCTTTCTTTCTTTCTTCCTTCCTTCCTTCCTTCCTTCCTTCCTTCCTCCTTCCTTCCTTCCTTCCTTCCTTCCTTCTTTCTTTCTTTCTTCTTTTCTTTCTTTCTTTCTTTCTTTCTCTCTTTCTTTCTTTTCTTTCTCTCTTTCTTTTCTTTCTTTCTCTCTCTTCTTTCCTTCTTCTTTCTTTCTTTCTTTCTTCTCTTTCTTTCCTTTCTTTCTTTCTTTCTTTCTTTCTTTCTTTCTTTCTTTCTTTCTTTCTTTTCTTTCTTTCTTTCTTTCTTTCTTTCTTTTCTTTCTTTCTTTCTTTCTTTTTTCTTTCTTTTTCTTCTTTCTCCTCTTTCTTCTCTTCTTCTTCTTTTTTCTTTCTTCTCTCTTCTTCTTTTTTCTCTCTTTCCTCTTCTCTTTTCTTTTCTTTCTCTCTTTCTTCTTTCTTTCTTTTCCTTTCTTCCTTTCTTCTTTTTCCTTTCTGTCTTTCTGTCTGTCTGTCTTTCCTTCTGTCTGTCTGTCTTTCCTTCTGTCTGTCTGTCTTTCCTTCTGTCTGTCTGTCTTTCCTTCTGTCTGTCTGTCTGTCTTTCTTTCTCCTTTCCCACATACTGTTCTTGGTTAAACGGTATTCCCCTCCACCCGGAAAGTTCAGGGCCTCTCACTTCCATGGAAGGGTGGGGCTGCTCTAAGGGTGTGAAAGTCAAGATAACTTAACCACATGGCTGTCAAATAAGAAATAGAAACAAAAGCAGAAGGTGGGCATTGCTGTTTCCCCTGAACCTCCTGGCCAACTTCTATTATGGGGGAGGAGGTTCTTCCTAGGGGGAGGGGAGGGCGGCTTTCCCTGATGAAGCAACAAGAATCTGTTGGGCACCTACAACATCCATCAGTCAATCTACAAGCACACATTAAGCTTTTTCTACGTGTCAGACACTGTTCTAGGTTCTGTGGATGCAAATATGAAACCTCAAATGATTCCTGCCCTCTGGGAGCTGAAGTTTCAGTAGAACATGCAAGGCACTGTGACGGGCGTGGGGCGACAAGTGCTCTCCACCCACGTTCTGGTGCAGGTGGGTTCCAGACAGAAGATGCGAGGCATGTTTGCTGGGGAAAGACCAAGCCACTGGGCGACCAGGAAAAGCCTCCTGGGAGACGGAGCCTCTGAAAGGAGCCTTGGAGGAAAAGTCCAGACCCTGTCACGTCCGGCTCTTCCCTCAACATCCTTGGGTCTCCCCTGTGCCACGGAAATGTGTGTTGCCTTAATCCCCAGAGGCTCAGAGTGTTTGGTTTTAAAATAGATTTTCATTGCTATCTTTTGTTTATAAATCACCTAAATTTCCTTCTGCAGCTTTTCTCTTGCCCTATCCCAAAATGCCTTCTGGCACAATAAGGAAAAAAGGACACACACACACACACACACACACACACACACACACACACACACACACACACACACACACACACGCGCGCACACACACACACACATGCACACACACACACACACACAGAGAAAGAGACAGAGGCGGAGACACAGAGATACAGACAGAGAAAGGAGGAGGCGGAAAAAAAGAAAGGAAGGAAGGGAAAGAAAAAGATGAAGAAGGGGAAAAATAGTCAACAAAACCAATTAATAAGTTGAAAATTTCTGGCATCATATGCCATTATATCCACAACGCTGTGAATCCCAAGGCAGGCCACACTTCCTCCCCAGCTTCACACGGGGCAGGCATGTGGAAGTGCTCTACTCATGTCAGTGTTTATTGGCTCTTCTTTCCCCTCCATTCTGGAAGATATTTCATTGCTTCCTTTGTGGAGAGCACGCCGCCATCTACCATAAATCTTCCCTTAGCCAGGGATGTTCCCATCCATTGAGTAGAAGACATTTATATCACACTTTATAGAATGCCTTAACATAGCTCACAGGAAGGTCTTTGTCAGGCAGCCAGGACTGGCCCGATCGTCCTCTTCCAGGGGGACCCCAGCTCTGTCTCCTCCCAGGCTGCTACATCAGAGAGCCGAACACAACTGGGCAGGGGCCAGGGCTGTGTTGGGGCCATCGGCTGGGGCGGTGACTGGAAACAAGCCCATTCCTCTCTGGGTTATCTGGAAGACCAGACCCAATATTCCGCATGAAGAGCTTTGCCAGGCTTCAGTGCTACATGAGTGTCAGCTGCTCTCAATGTATTATTGGGGCCAAACTCTCGTTTTCCTATGTTTCCCCAGCTGTGAGCACAGTGCCAGGCACGGAGGAAGTGATGCAGAAATGCTTGTCGATCAATTCTCATCACTACCATACAGGCCCTGCACATCTTTGCACCTGGGAATCCCCCCAGTTCCCCATGTAGGCTCATAGCAAAGGTACCCTTTGGCCCAGAGTTTATGAGAGAGAGAGACAGACTGACAGAAGAGAATGTGTATGTGTGTGTGTGCGTGTGCATGCGTGCATATCCACTCACATGTCCATGTGTACTTTTGAGGGCACGTGAATGTGGCAGGGAGTGGAGGTGACTTCTGGTGACTGTGACCCTCACCAGTGACTCTCCTTTCGCTTGTGCATGTCTTCAAGGCATGAGCTCCTGGGCCATGGAAAGGGCCTGTTTTCAAGTCTGAGCTGCACTGCCCCCTTGGGTGAGTCCTGACATCTGCGTGAGATGACCCGATAGGCTCCTGGCCCTTGGTAGATAGTCAGTCAATCTTGGGGGACTCCCTGTTCATCATCATGAGATTGGTCACGTTCTTTTTCGTCTGTGGGTAGAGCTTGTCTATACTGTGTTCTGTCCACATACACTCTAGACTTGGCCTGTTTGCAGGGACTGGGGCTGCCAAGGTGTGCGTCGATGTACTGGACCTCAGTTTCCCCACATTTGTAGTTCTGAGTGACAGCCAGCTACCTGAGATAATCTAACGTCAGTGATGCTGACCCTGTAGAATGGGCAGTGGGGCTGAGAGGGAAGAGGACCCACTGAATTTGGAGTCCCGAAGAGTAGGATTGGAATCTCACTTCCGACTCTTGGGACCATGGGCAAGACTTGTAACCTTTCAGCGAGCCACAATTTTTTCATCTGTAAAATGGGGATATCTTAATTGTAAGATCTTAACTGTAAAATCGCCCTCTCCAGGTTCTTATGTGACTTCAAAGCAGTAACATTACTAAGTGTTATATATGTGGGTGTATGTGTGTATATGTATGTGTATATATATATGTATATACATATATATTATATGTATTTATGTATTATCAGTATTCAAACACCCCCTACATAGTGGGTGTTATTGTTAGTGTGGAGTGTTGGGGGCTCACCACTAGCCTCTTGCACATCTTTTCCAGGTCTCTTCTGTTCTTCCCCCTGATGTAGTTCTTTTGTCCGGTCTGATCTGGTTCCCACTCTTCCCTCTTTCCTGTTCAGGGTTGATTGATGTACAGGTGTCTGAGGCTCGTCCTCTCTTGACTCAGGCAGCTTTATCTGAGGCTTTGTTTGTGGTTGTGAAGCATCTTTTCTGAAGAGGGTTGGTGATTCACACAAATCACGGTGCTTGGCAGGGGACTGGTCATGGTTAGGCAGCTTCCACACGAGCCCTAGCTCAAGGCCCCCGATGTTGGCATTATTTTCTGATTGGCTGTTACTCTTGTCAGATGACTTTGTCTGTTACCTCCGTGGGTGTCATGCTGGACTAGAAGCAAAGACAATGATACCCTTTTATTATTTTTTAAATACCAAAACATTGAAACAAAACATGGTTGTTTCTCTTTTTCCGTTCTCTGTTCCATTTGTGATCTCCACGCTTTTTCAATGACTCGGCCCCATGTCTAGGGCACATTCCCTCATCATTTCTACCTTTTCAAATCCTTTATTGCCTTCCACGCTTTGCTCAATAACATTTAAAAATTTTCTTTTGCAACATGGCTAATATGTAAATATGTTTTGTGTAACTTCACGTATAATCAATACATTGCTTGCCTCCTCGGGCAGTATGGGCAGGAGGAGGAAGAGAATTTGGAACTCAAAAAAAAAAAGAATGAACATCAATTTTTTTTATGTGTAATTAGGAAATATTTAACAAAGTAAACAAAAATATATTAACAAAATAAATGAATGCGAAATGAATACAAGACAATCCCTTGAGTCACTAACCACTGGGAAAATCAGGAAAGGCTTCCTGTAGGTGTCATTGAGCAGAGTTGGTATGTGCGTTGTAGTGGGGATTTTTTGGGGGGGCAAGGTATGGTTAGGACTCTGACCCCCATGGTCCCTTCTAACTCAGACATTTGTGATTCTCTGACCCCCGTGACCTGGAATTTTGTCCTCTTTCTATTCTGATCTTTGCCACCACTTTGGGGGTATTACTGGAGAGTGGGGGAAATGGAAGAGGAATGTGGGAAGGATGCTTTGGAGTCTCCATGTTAGGAGATAGTTCTTCATGTTTATTTAGTTTCAGTGACTTGTGGAATGTCCAAGAACCAGTGATATTAACTGCTGAGCCTTTTTTCCTTTTTTTTCACTATTATTATGAAAACTTCTTTCCCCTACTCCAAATCAAAAGGACAGAAGTAAAGGAGCCCCAAACCAGGCCAGCGTGTCCATCCTGCCTTCCCTGCCAACTCTTCTCCAACATTGATGACCAGTTGTCCCTTATTGGCCATTCCAAGTGGTGGCCGAAGTTCTGATCAGAATGCGGCTGTATCTTGGAGCCTAAAGATCTACCTTGGAGAGTTGTGAAGTGAAGGAAGGAGGGAAAGAGAGAGAGGAGGAGGGCAAACAAAGTAGATACTGCTCTAATAAATTTTTTGGTGCTGCAGCTTCAAACTGAGTGAACAGAAGAAGTTTTAGTAGGATGGGAGGAAGTTCTGGGTGGGTAGAATGAAGGAAAAGCCAAGAGTGTGAGAAAAATATCCACATTGTCCATCTAGTCTGCTGTGCTTCAAAACATTCCATATTAGGAGATGGTTTTCAAGGTTTGTTTAACAGTTTTTTCACCCAATAAATTGTAATGGCCAAGGGACATCAGCATGCATAACCCTTTGGCCGTTCTCTGTAGTGCCCAAACTAGAAATTTCTGCTTTTTTCTTCATCCTGAGTTTATGCTGGCGATACCGATTTTGGGTTATTCCAAGCCCTCATAGCAGGAGTCATGGAGTGAGCCATGGGCAGGAACTCGATGATGGAAAGGGGAAAAAAACAAAACAACACAATACAATCATCAGCTTTCATTTGTATAGAGCATACATGTCATGTGCAGCATGGGTGTCTATATAAATGGGTTGAATGGGATATTTGAAGCATTGGCCTGGGGAAAAGATGAATATTCTGCCCCACACTTAGAATCCAACTTTGAAGTTGGAAGAGAGCTTAATGAGTCCTGACCTTCTCATTTTTATCATGAGGAAATTGAAATCCATAGAGGAGTTGCAAGTTACTTGGGTAAATGTCTGTAAGAGCCAGGATCAGATCCCACAGCCTTTTGTTTCTTTATCCAGTCTTTTCCCTATTCTGACTCCTGAGACTGGATGAATGGATCGACCCAATTTCCTAGATGATTAGTCACCTGGCCACACCTGTCTACTTAGCATCCAAAGAGGAGGCCAGGGTGCAGCTTTCTCTTAGGCATTGTAGGATCCATGATGAGAAGAGGTGACATCCTTTGATGTCACCCAAGACTGCTCTCCCTCTCCCTCTCTGTCCCTGAGGCCTTCTCTTCACTTCTTATTTTTCCCATAGCCCTCCCCTTGTCTTCATTCCCATAGCCACCAGCTGGATGCCAGCCTTTACTTCCTGATGCCCAATGGTTGGCTTCTCTTCCTCAAGTCTCTGCCTACTCCAGTCCATCCTCCACTCAGCTGCGAAAGCGATCTTTCCCTCCCTGCTCCACAAACTGTAATGGCTGCTTAGTTCTACTAGGATTACGTGTCTAATCATCTTTTGCACTTAAGATCTTTCTACCTTTCCTCCTCCTGACTTACCTCAATGGACTCTGAGAGTCAGTGACACTGGCCTGCCCACCATTCCTCCTACAAGGGACTCCATCTCCTAATGCCATGCCTGTTCACTGGAGGCTGTCCTCTCTGCCAGGACTTCTCATCTTCACCTCGGTCTCGAGGCTTTCTTCATGGTTCACCTCAGCCTCCGCCTTGCGTGGGGGGCCTTTTTTGTCCTTCATGCCCCCTCCCCCCTGCACCCCCAGGTGATAAAGTCTTCTCTTTGAAATGGCCCTCCATCTACCCCATCTGTATCTTGTCTATGTGTAGCTGCAGCTTGTCTTTCCCCATTAGAAAGACTATCCTTAGAGGGCAGAGATGGTGTTACTGTTAAAGGCAGCTCAGGTATGCCATTGTGTCTGACCCAACCCTTGGGGATGATGGCAAAATGGAAAACTTATCTCCCCCATGAAGCACCCCTACAACCCCTGCTACACAGTGGGTAATGGATTGGATTTGGCTTAACGACCCCAAAGCACTTGCAGTCACGGATCTTATTAAAGTCCTTTGCTTATGGACGTGTCATATATTATCATCTCCATGTTTGAGCAAGGCACCTGAGGTCCCAAGAGGTGTAGATCCTTGGTCACCCACCCAGGAAGCAGGGAAGAGAAGGCCACAGAGCCTCAGGTCTCCTAGTATTCCTTCCCTTGCTTTTAAAGCCAATATTAATTTTTGGTGGGATTATCTGGCTTGATGGGACACTCTGACCTGTTTCAAGAGAATAACTGTTCCCCTCTCTGTGGTTTTTGTGGCAGAGTTGAGGAGCTTTCTCTATAGTAGGGGTTTTTTCCCTGGGGTCTGTGAACTTTTTCCATCTCTGTGTATCTCTCTTGCATCTCTTTCTCTGTATCTCTATCTCTCTATAGATATAGATATTCTATATACATACATATAAAGGTATATATAAGTGAATGTGTTTATACACACACACTTATGAGATGTATATGCATATATGTATATGTAGTATACATATATGTATGTATAAGGAATGTGTATATATGCATATATTTGTGATATAATTGTTTCTCAATTTAATTGGTTACCTTTTCATCCCCTTTATTTTATGCATTTAAAAATAACATTCTTGGGGCAGCTAGGTGGCACAATGAACAGAGCTCTGGCCTTGAAGTGAGGAGGACTTGACTTCAAATCCAGCCTTAGACATTTAAAACTTGCTAGCTGTGTGACCCTGAGCAAGTCACTTAACTCCAACTGCCTCACAAAAAAAAAATTCTGAAAAAGGGTTTCACGAGACTACCAATGGGATGGGATGCATAACATCCGAAAAAGATGAAGAACCTCAGACACAAACTGTATGTGCTTGGCAGAAAAGGCTCTGAAAATGTAGTTGAGAAGACCTGAATTCAAATTCTGCCTCAGACCCAGGGAAAGTCCCTTCATCTTATACCTTAGCTTTGTCTTCTGCAAAATGGAGGCCCTGACTCTGAGGGCTGCTAAGGCCCCTTCTTGCTCTAGCTCAAATGCTGAGGGCTCCCCGGACCTCAGTGTACTCACCTGTAAAAGAGAGAGGTTGGGCTCAGTGGCCTAGAAGTTCCCTTTGTCCTTCACTGAAGGATGCCGGGGAAGCCAAAGAGTGAAATGTGGAAAGTCCTCTTCTCATCTTACCTCATTTCACTTAAATGAAAATCTTTCCATTTTCATTTCCTCTTTCCCTTTCCAGGCAGGAGTGCCCTGTATTCCTACTGGAAGGAGGTCCACCTAACTCTGCAGGTCAGTTGGAACCTCATGGTGGTTGCCCTTCATGCCCTCAGGCCGAGTGGTTCCTCCTTGGCCAGGTTCAGGCTGGTTTTCCACGATGCTAAATGAGATGAATCCCTAGATGTTGGCCATCCCTGTCCTCAGTGGGCCTGTCTATGGGGGCTTGGCCAGATCCAACAGCCATCAGAGGCTGAGGATGAAGGGAGCCCTTTCAGGTCCTCTGGGAGCCAGCCACAGAACTCAACATCATCCTCCACTAAGCAGATGTATGTATGTGACTCTCCTTGAGAGTCACAGCTTCTCTAGACATTTCTGCCTTCACAGAGAAGTGCTGCTGATTCCTTTGGTTGCAGGAGGTACCTCTGTGACCAGGAATCCGGCCCATTTCTGGTGGTGACACATTTCAAGCCTTCCCTGCATCACCGTGGGGGAGGACCACAGAGGATATTTGATTGGAGTCACATCTTGGCCTTGACTCTGGCTGTGTTTAGTGACCTTTGTTGGCATAGATGTTGTTTACTTGTGGGCTGGAGGCTCCTCGAAGCAAGGATAGATGTGTGGGCCGCTGAAGGGATCCTAATAGGATTTGGGGGCTGTGTCTTTGGGAAAAAGCAGATTCATTGTGGTGTTTCAGTGCAGTAGTGTTTCAGGTTTGTGTCATGGAGAGAGGGAGGTGGCGATTCACCAAGGGCTTGAGGGATATGTCTTGGTTATTAATCATTACATGGTTATTTCTCCTTCTCCTCTGATTCACTATCCCCATGAACTTTGCAGAGGCTGGCTGTCCTCTGTTCTCAGTTAACAGAAAAGAAACTGAGGCACTGGGGTATGGGATTATCACATCCTCATGGCTTAATTGGTTAGAAGAAAGCCCTATGTACCTAGCTTTCCTTTTCTTGCCCATGAGATCATAGGTGGAAATTTAGGAAAGACCTCACGGTGACATAATACAGTGCTTTCATTTTACAGGGAAAGAAACTGAGGCCTAAAGATGGCCCCAGATTTATCCTGGGAGGTCCCAAGGTGGCACTTCATAATCCATGTAGTCCAGAGTGTCCTTGCCTTTTCAGTGACCTCTACCTTTTTGGGGGTCAGTCAGTTTGGTGAAGTTGGTGAACCCCTACTCAGAATCATGTTTTTAAATACTTGTAGGAAATGTTAAATTTCAATTTGAAGGTTAGTGAAAATAAAGCTGTAATCTTCTCCCATCCTTTAAGATCTAGCTATGGATCCCTTCGAGTTAAGAACTATTGGGATTTTTGTTGGCATGTTGAGGCCCTGGTCATGCCAACACAGATTCCCAAGTCCTGCCATGATCCGGGGTTCTCTGCCATAGTAAGTGCTTAGTAAATGTGTGTTTAGTGACTGATGGGTGTGACCCCTCCTCCCAATTCATCAGCCTGCAGCCAACTTGGTGAGGATGCTCTGAGGGTGGGCATGCAGTCCGTTCTGGGACTCATTCTTGAAATATCTCCAGCTTGGTGGAACTGGCCACACCTTTCCCTCTGCTGCTTTGCCTTTGGGGGCCCAGGGTCCTGTGCTCCATACAGGAAAATAAAGACAAAAGTGTCCATTATGGGGCAAACCAAGATGGTGACAGTGGAAGGTCTTTGCTTTGGTTTTTGAAGTTATTGGACCTGGGTTCAAATCCCAGCTCTGCCATTACCTGTGTGACCATGTCTAAGTCAGTCCCTCTTTCTGAGCCTCAGATGCTTCATTTTTGTAATGGGGGTGTGGGTTGACCTCAGTGACCTCTAGGGTCCTTCCACTGCTTGATCCTATGACAGTGCCACTGTAGAGATCTTTATTAAAAAATGCATCCCTGTGTGGCCATACCAGCTGATTATTTGTTCTGTGTCACTTTCTCTTGGAGTTCCATTATGTATATTGCTCTGCTGTCTTCTCTATATTCATCCATCATCTCGTTCATTTAACAAACACATTAACTTCCTGCTATGTACGGGGTCCTGTGCTAGCTGGGGTAATACGCCGACAAACGATGTGGCAGCTTTGGCCAATTGTCAATGACTGATGAGGGCCAGTGGCAGGTTTATTGGTCTTTGGTTTAGTTTAAAAAAAAAAGAAAAAGGAATGTATGTGTGTATACACAGGAGGCTTATATCATAAGATGTAGATATGTGATATACCCACACATAGACACACATATGAAGGTTAGATTATAAACACAAGATATATATATAGATATATATATATATATATGTATATATATATATACACATACAAATATATATGCATGCACACATATGAAAGTTTTAATACAAACATAGTACATGCATGCATACATATGAAAGTTTTAATACAAACACAGATGTCTGTACCCATGAAGGTAATGTTATGAACAAAAGATAGATGTACGCACACGACACTTATGTTATAAATGCAGAAGACATGAACATATGTGTTTATAGATATATTTACACAAATGAAAGTTTTATTGCAAACACAAAAGATATATATATACATACATACATCATACATACATACATACATACATGTGATGGCTATATTATAAACATAAAAGAGATTCATGAATAGATATATACACAAGCACACTAACATATATAAACATGCACATGTGTGTATATATCTGCTGCTTTTAAATCACCTTCATTTCTTAAAATAGGCCTTACTTCTACCCGGAACTATCCTTTACAGGGGATGGCAGACCACGGCCAAAGGTGATGGACTTCCTTTGTATGACCTGTAAGCTAAGAATGATTTTCACACTTTGAAGTACAATAAAACTGCTGATTTCAAAGTTTGCAGACCCCTGTTTTGCAACAAAGAATTAAAAAAAAAAATAAAAACAGTTTACAAAACTTACCAACACATGAACCTTATGTTATAAAGTATACCAATCATATGGAGGCCCATTCCTACAAGTTGAGGAGGGAAAGGAGTTCTTGTCTCTTTATCTGTTTTTACTGATGGGAAGAAGGGGCTTTGTGCTGTTTCTCACTTGGACACATCAGTGTCTTCACCATCTTTTATATCATTTATCTTGTTTAAGTATTCACAGGCTTATGACTTATTCAGTAACCTCCTATCTGCTCGAATCCAGGCCTTGTCCTCGGCTTTCCTCTCTGCCTGGGGCTTGGCATAGCACTGTGGATATCCTAAGTTCTCAATAAATGAGTGGAGATTTGACAGGCTAGCTGCCCACTGCTTAAAAGGAATGTCCTACATATGCCTTTTCTTTTCATACATTGATTGCTTCTCAATACTGCCTCCCCCTATCCCTTCCTTATAACAGAGAAAAAAAAAACCCTCAGCCCCTAAATCCAGCAGCTGCCTTGGAGAGCATCTACAGCATTCAGAGCCTGGGGTTTGCCACCTTAATGTTGAAAGGAGAGACATCAGCCCCATGACCAGCCTCGCCTGCAGTAAGACTCTTACTGAACCCCCTGAAACAGTACTTTTTATCCCTTCCTCATTTCCCTAGGCCAGACTGGGAACATTAGAGATTGGTGGCAATCTCTCCTCTCTCTGTGATGAGGAAAAACCATTATCCTCTGGGACCAGTTTGTTTTCCGATGGTCTGTGATTGTGTAACTGCAAATATCATCCGGCCTGTTCTGCTTTCCTATTTTTCTCCTTAAAGGTCTGGTTTGCTCATCCTCTGCTTTGATGTAAGATCTGCTGCTCGGGGAACGGTCGCAGCCCAGCTCAATCTGGGAAAGACAACTCGGGGCAGGGAGCTGCTGCTCTAAATCTCAGCCCTGGAAGTTCCCTGCGTGGAAGGATGGCCATCTGCAGCTTTGCTCTTCGGGTCCTCCTCCAGGCCTGCTGTGATTGTTCCAGCTGGATGGAGCCGTCCTGGAACCACCCGGCCTGAAAGGAAGCCCTTGGCTCTTTTCAACTTTTTTTTAAAATTCTGAACTTATACACCCCCTAAAAAGGCATTCCCACATGCACAGCAGAAGAAAAGAGGATTGTCAGTGACATCGTGAATCTCCTTTTCATCCTCCTTGCTTAGGCTTCTGCTGTTCATTCTTGGGACGTTTCCCTGGCTCTCACTTCCTGTGGACACCCTCTCTGTCCACCCATCTGCTGGTCTACTCAGAGGCTCTCTTTGGCTGGAGGCTAGGCAGGGCCTCCAGACTTTGCAAGCTTCTCTCCAGCTCCAGAAACAGGAGGTGCATGGTCTCATAGCCATGTGGGTGCCTTTTCCCGCAGCCTCTACTTTACTTACTTAAAAAAACAAACAAAACACAAATACAAGCACACACCCAACTGCCTGCATTTATTAATACTTAAGAGTGTTAAAATAATTCATTGTACTCCACAAGTGTAACCCAAGGTCTTGGAATCCAATTAGTAAGAAAAACCCGTTGTGAGTCGGGACTAAATAAATAAAAACAATCCCAACCACAAAAGGGCTCAGAGCGAAGCTGAGCACAGGAACTGGGGACCCCAGCTAAGGGAAATGGGCAAGGAGCTCTAGGCTGAGCCTTTGTAAGCCCCGTGGCAGCTGGGGGGCACACAGCCAGGCTGAGAAGCCAACCCTGCTAAGAAGCACACTAACTTTCTTTAGCGCTGGTGGGGCCATGTTTTTCTGGAAAATTTGTGGTGTCCCCGGAACAATAACAAACACTCTCCAATCCTGTAAGCCAATGTCGGGGGCCAAGGGACGCTTTGCAAAGTTTTCCAAAGAGCATGTTGCGTCTTTGTCTGTGAGCGTGCTGCCTGGGTTGTGATTCATCCCGTTGGGATACCAGCTGATTTGGGGATCCAGCATTGGGTTAGCATGACAGGGGTATTGGGAGCCTGGATTAATTTTTCCTTGTGACTTTCTCCTCTTGCCTACCATCAAAGATTTGGTGATGGAGATCAGTCCATCTGCCATTAAGTTAGTTGGGAACATCATTCGATCAAGAAACATTGAGCACTTCTCTTTCTCCAGGGACTGTGCTTTGTGCTGGGGAGACAAGGACATAGAGGAAGGAAGTGATCCTGCTTTCCAGGAAGTTAAATTACAAGGATTAAAGACTGGACTTGGGATATCGTGGGGCTAGGGAATTCTCTGGTAAAGAAGCTCTTTGTACCAATGCAAGATGGTGCCTTCTTGGCAAATTAGGGTACAGAGAGTGCCTGGAGTGCCGAACAATGGAAATTCCATACATGCCCTCCTTGTTCAAGTTTCCTCTTCATCAATTAAGCCATGAAGTCTTCATGGTTTCATATACATATATATGTGTATATATATATGTGTGTGTGTGTGTGTGTGTGTGTGTGTGTGTGTGTGTATGTGTGTATGTGTGTGTGTGTGTGTATGTATAAGCATATATGTGGATAAAAAAAATCTATCTACCTATCTATCCATTCAATTATACCTTATCTATTTCTCATCTGTTTTTCTATCTATTTATCATGTCTCTCTATCTCCACATGAAATGAACACAAGGTAACTCAAAACAATGTAATTAAGAATAGAGGTCACCAGCAATTTTTAGTAATGTGTCAGTAAAATGGGTAGAGAGGACTGTGTTTTGGACTGCATTGTCATGGAGAACACCCAGACCAGGCACCTCCCTCTTCCTGTGCTGGTCAGGGCATGCGGTCACCTTAATCTTAAGAGAGTTGCCTAGAACGTTGACAAGTTCAATGACTTGCCCAGGGTCACACGGTTAGTTTATGTGAGGGCTGGAGTTTGAAGTTTGGCCTTCTTGCTTCCAAGGCCCAGTCTCTCTCTAGTCCTCCAAGCCTTCTTCAGGATAAATTGATGTCCTGCAGAGGGAGGGAAGAACAGTGGTTAGCCCACAGTTGCTTTGTTAGCTGGATGACAGGCAGATGAGTCATGGGGTTAGTATAGGGTCATTGTATATTAGCAAATCTCTAAGTGTCCAGTTGTTTTCAGTAAACTCCCAATTATCCAGAATTCAGACAGCTGGAATGTTGATTTTTTTTTCCCCTTCAAAATACAGTTAGTGAAACAAGGACTAATCATCAGCACCAAAATAATGCATGTGTATACGCACGCGTGCGCCCACCCACGCACCCCCCCCAAATGAAAAGTCCTGTATTCAGAAGGGACCAATCCTAACTGATACATTTAGTAGTTGAGCGATCTTGGAAAAGTCCCCCAGACTTTGTAAGATTCAGTTTTTACTGTCACTAAAGTGGAGAGATAATGGGGTGTGGTTGAAAGAGGGATTGACCTGTGGTGTAGGAGACCCGGTTCAAATCCCATTCTGCTCCTCGATAGTTGTGTGGCATGCAGCCCATCGCCTCACCTCCTAGTTCCTTTGTTTCCTCCTCTGTAAAATCACCAAGTTGGACGAGATTCGGTCCAACCAATCTGGCCTGGTTGTCGGGCTTGGAAAAGGAGACCAACAGTGCCTCCAGAAGCATGCCATTGGAAGCAAGGTGCCAGGCCCGGCAGATGCAATGTGACCTTCCTCCGGAGTTAGAGGCAGGGATGTTCAACTCCACGTCGCCTTGTGGTTCTGGCAAGGTCATTGGCAAGGCTTTGGAAGTAGGGAATCAGATAGATTAGGAGAGAAATTTGCATGGCAAAACTGAGCAGATTGTGGGGGTCTTGGGAGAGTGTGACTTGGTGCCTGACCATCTTGCTGGGGGCTCTGAGCTAGCCTTAATTGACTAGCAAAGCAGATATAAGAGAATGGAAATTGGTTATGTTAGGAAAAGAACAAACAAAATCTTTGCAAAAAAAGTCAGAGCGCCAGAATGATTTCTATGAAGGGTATAAAGTATGTCCTGAGGACACGTTTTAATACTACCTACAGTGGTTTCACTTTCTACTGTCCACGTTCCCTCTGAGGATGCACAGTGTGACCCTTCTGCACAAGTCCATTCTAGGCCGCTCTTTGACATGTGTCCCTTCAGTTCCTACCTTGGGTCCCACCCAGGGTGGGGGGGATGGGTTGATTTTCCTCTTCGTCCCGCACAGTTGTTTAGTACTTCGCACCTGCCCATGCAACACTCCTACCTCACCTGGCCACTCCATTCATCCCCTGTTCTCTCCATTCCCTTGAGTAGCCTTTGCCTCCAACTGGAGTCCTTCAAAGTCAGTGGTCTTCTATTGCTCATGGTCACACGACATCACTGGAAAATGCATCTTGGTACGGTTGAAAATGTACTCAACCTAAAATGATAAGCCTTGAGAACAGATCCTGGCTTTATCACTCTCTCTCCTTGTGACCTTGGGAAAGTCTCTTCATCGTTCTGGGCCCTCATTTCCTCACCTTTACAATGACAGGATTGGGCTACATGATCTCTAAGATTTTTTCTGGGTCCAGATCTATAATCTTATATAAATGTTGGTGGCAAAAACTTGGGCTTTTTTCTATTTTATTGAAAAATAGAGAGAAGCTTCTTGTGTGTGTCTGTGGGGGAGAGAGGGGTCTTTAAAACACTGTGCTGTTTCTCCAGTATAATCCCGTCCACTGTCCTCATCATATTTATTTCTGGACTTCCTATGCCTTTCTTGACCACCTGCAGTGTTTGTCTAAGATATCCAAGTAAGCTTGCTCTTTAAGCTGGAGCCCCCAGCCATGCTGGTCAGGTGTCCTTTGGTTCCCAACATTTTTTTGTTTTGTGAATTACCTTCAATATAAAATGAGCCCCTGTGCTAATTTAATATAGCAATCATACTTTTTTTAGATGTATCTATCAAGTATTTAAAATATATAATTTTTTGTCCCTGAAGATCTAAATGAAAATTTCTACCATATAATTATAATTGTAAAATATAAAATTTTATTCTACTTATAATCATGGAAACTTTAAATATCTAAACTCCAAATAAATGTGTATGTGATCACGATGGTTTTGTATCCCTTCAGAACCAAACCTAAAATTCTTAAACCATGCACGTGCTTGCTGTCAGAGACAAAAAAAGATATATTTATAACATAATTGGGCAATTACATACTGCTTAAAGCACCATTAAAGAATTTTTAGTGAGAACCCCTTGGACGTTCTCCAGGTACTAAATGGGGACCACTGATCTAGACAGTGGGATCATTGATTGAGTGGTCTCAGAGTCCTTCTACTCACTGAGTACTGTAGAAGTCATTGAGTCTGACCTCCATATCTATTAAGGAAGAAACTGCTGCCTGGAGACATCAAGCCATTTGAAGTGGGTCACCGTGCTAGTAACCGACGCGGTAGAAGGACCCAGTTGTCCTGAATCCCACTCAGGGCTGTATTTGCCCTACCACTGCTTCTTAGGTTTTCTTAATCCACTTTTTTTTGCCCTACCACTGCTTAGGTTTTCTTAATCCACTTTTTTTCCCCTGAATAGGCACCTTACCAGGTGACTTGTACCTTTTCCCTTCCATCAGGTGATGTTGGCTTCCTTTCTCCTCTGTCTCCTAACAATGAGCATTTTCACTGGCTGACCTCATGCTTGGAACCCTCTCCCTCTTTCGCTCCACCTCCTGAATTCTTTAGCTTTCCTCAAGTCTCGTCTAAAGTCCTGCCTTTTCCTGTCTTCCTTCATTAAGTGAAGATGATCTCTGCACATAGTTATTCTCAAGGTATCTCCCCCATTGGACTTCTTTAGGGCAGGGACTGTTTTTGCATTTCTTCGCATCCCTATCATTTTGCACAATGCCTGGCACATCTCAGGTGTTTGCTTACTTGACTTGGATGGTTGGACTGGACTTTAGGGCCCATTAAATGAAAGGTTTGAAGCCTTTGTCAAGGGATGTTAGGAATTATTAGCTAATGAACTGGGAGCCATGTGTCCCCCCCCCAGGAGTTCTCATGAATTTCATAGGGTGGAGGTCCAGAAACAAAGACCCTTCCCTGGCTCGATCTTGCTCTTCCGTATCGAGTTCAGGGGTTGGATGAGTTCCCCTTTTCCTTCTTTCCCTTCCATTGCTCTCCCTCCCCTTACCTTTCCTTCCTCCTCTCTCTAATTGAAACAGCACCAACTAAGTGGAAAAAAAAAACATCCTTTAACTGAAGGGATGAGCAAAGTATAGGCTGTGATTGAAGCTTATCTCCACATTGTTCAGAAAGAGAAAGGAGGTGGAGCTACAAACGCTTTTGAAATAAGAGCTTCTGGGCTGACGACTGGCCAGAAAGGCCCCTCAGTAGCCGAGCCTTGAGAAGGAGAGCCTTGTCTTCATTCAGCTCTCACTTACCTCCAGTGTCTAAGACTTGGCAGGCGTCACAGGACTGAAAGTGGTCCAAGTATAACTGATTGGTCAGGCTTTATCGAATGATTCATTCCCGAAGGGAATACTTTGGATCTAAACATGTTTTTTATGCCCTTTTATATATAAGAGCAAATTCTTTCTCCCCTGATTCTCTTTCCCTCCCACATACCCCTCCCCTTAAAAAAGGTCACAGGTTTTTATTTGACTAATGCAATGCTTAATATAGTTATCATCCTATCTGTTTAAAAAAATGTGGTCCCTTCCAACTCTAACCCTGTTATCCTTCTGTTACAGATGGGTAAACTAAGGCTCACTGAGACCAAGAGTTTGCCCTTGGTTCTACAGCTAGGAAGGGTGAGGGGCTAGATTTGAAACTAGGCATTTCCTGACTTGGGTCCAACACTCTTTCTGTTTCCATTGCCTCTGGGTTGGAGGCTCAGAAGAGTTCTCACCTGGAGAAAGATAGATGGCAGTCTTCAGTGTCAAGGTGGTAGTTGAAGACCATTTGCCAGTTAAATCATTAATGCTTTTGAGAGAATGGTCACCCTCCATCATAGGCTGGTGGGGATAGAAGCACTTGGTAAGACATTATTATTCTATGTCTAACAAAGGTGAGTGGGTTGAGGAGGGGCTATTTACCAATTACTTATGTGATTGGTGAGAGCTAAGCCTTAGTAATTATGGCCCATCAGCCAGTGACAATCAGAATGTGCTATGGTCTACTCCTGGTAATGCTGTAACCAGGGACAACCTCCTGATATGTGTAGGGGACTTATACACCTGCTCCTTCTTCTTTCAGTCCATTTTAACCTTTTTTTTACCTTCAGGCTTTCATCATGGGCAGAGACACCTCCTTTACCCAACTTTCCTCTTCCAAAAAACAAACAAACAAACACAAACAAAAAACAAAGAAGCAAACAAACTTTTTTGGGGTTTAGGTCAATTCAATTCCACAGACATTTAGTAAGCTTCTGTCAATGCCCAGAAGTATGTGTATGGGGCGGGGAAGGCAACATACCACATAAACATTTCAAGTAATGAACTCAACCATTTATGTACTGAAGGAGGCTTGTTGCATTGCATAGGGTGATGATGTTGAGGGGGAAAGCTGAATACTCATCCTCTTTTAGGTTCACTACTTTGGTGAGCTAAAAATTCCCTGGATAGCTATGATAGAGGGATCATAGTTACAGGAAGAGAACTTCCTAACAATTGAAACATCCCCAGTGGGAAGGCTATAGGTTCCCTTGGGAGGTAGTGAGTTCCCCATCATGAGGAACTTTCTGTCTTCTCTTTGTTTATTATGCTTATATAGGATTATGGTTATATACTATATAAATATATGTATATACTTAATAATGCCTAATAAGATATATATATATATATTCATATATACTCATGCATCTATATAATCTACATGTTATATAATGTGCATACATATATAGGTATGCACCATGTATAATGCGTGTGTACGCACATATATGTACATATGCATACATACACACACAGACCTACACACATGCCCCTAGTTATTTATGCGGTGTCTTTCCCATTAGAATGTAACCTCCTTTAAGGCAGGGATTGCATTTTCACCTTTCTTTGTAGCCTCAGGACTTAGCATACAGTCTTTCCTTAATTAATACTTGTTACCAACAAAGCCGGTGCCTGGAGGTGTTCAGGCAGAGCCTGACAACCACTGGTCAGGAATGCCGCAGAGGGTGGATTCCTGCTGCTTCCGCCAAGGGTTTGATGAGGTGACCCGCAGCCCTGAGGTTTTCTGGGTCCATTACCTGCCGGGCGATTGACTTGTGAAGTCTTTGTGGAGAAGATCTGAGCTCCTTTCTTTTCATCCACGCCTCACACAGCTAGCAATGCCTAGAGAGCTCTGCTCTTGTGGAATGGAAGAATGCAGTGCCTCAGCTCTGTTGGCTAGTGTAATTACCTGGGTAGAAGGAAGAGGTTAGCAGGCTTTTAAGAGTTGGTTGGGATCTGAACGTGGCCAAGGGTAAGACAGTTTCCACAGGGAGACCTTTCAGAAGGTGAGCTGGTGAGGACGGTTCTCCTCACATTGACACAGAACTTTGAGGCTCGTGAAGCTCTTTCTATATGTTATCTCACTTGGTTCTCATGACAGTCCTGTGAGGGGAGTGCTGTTATTATTCCTTTTTGACAGAAGGGTAGACTGAGGCTGGGAGGGTTTAAATGACTTTCCCAGGGTCACACAGCTAGGAAGTGTCTGAGGCAGGATTCAAACTCGGGTCTTTCTGTTTCTGGGTCGCATGATCAGGGCCGTGAGCTCCCTGGCTTCCACTTACAAGGCCGTTTCTGTTAGGCCAACAGTGCAGAACTCTTCCTCGGGTGTTTTGCCCACACACTTCATTTGTTCTGGTCCCCGGACAGTCAGCCTTCCTGGGATGATGCTGTTTGGACATTTTGTCCGGAGGATGCCGAAGATAACCATCCCCAGGACTAGGCGAAGCAGCGGCTGGCCTCATGTCTGCCTCCTCACCGGACTCTTGGGGGCTGGATGCCCCAGGAGGCTGCTTGCTCTGGCTGCCCAGCCCAACGGGGATGCAGGAGGGCCTAGCAGCTCTGCTCCACGAATCGGGGAGGCCAGGCCTTCTTCCTCCCAGGGTGATTCTCGGTTTCTCAGTGTTGACTGTTCCTTCTTCAAGGGCAGCTCTTGCCCTGAAGAGAGGCTCTGTCCAAGTAGGACGCTGAGCTGCACATTTATTTTCTCTTCCTATTAACAGGTCTGTAGTTGATTTATCCAAGAGTTGTTACCCACCAGAGGAGTCACAAACACAGCTGGGTCCTTTGGGCACCACATGTCCTGCCTGGGATTAGGCATCCGATTGGAAGAGGACAGAGAAGGCAGGTTGGAGGGCAGGCAGCACGTGTCTGCCTGTCCTGCTCTCTATGGGGCATAGGAGAGTCAGAGCAATTCAGCAACAGTCATTTATTAAGCACCTACTGTGTACCATGCACAATGTCATGCATATCACCCAAAAGACAAACAACATCATGGTCCCTGCCCTCCAAGAGCTCACCTTTTAATGGCAGAGGCAACCTGCAAATAGTTGGATGCATTAAATAACTGAGATACTTTTAGAATGATGGAAAGGAATTACAGAGGGAAAGCACAAACATTTGGGGGCAAGGAGGACCAGGATGCTTGGAAAGGCTTCCTCTAAAGAGTGGGAATCTTGAAGGAGGGAAGGAGGATATTCTTGGCCTGGTGGGTGGCAGGGGGGCAGACAGTACGAAGACCTGGCGATGGGAGATAGAAGGTCAAGGGCAGGAAGTGTGGGTGCTGCCGTCATCCCACTCACTCAGTTTGATGTCAGGCCTGCAAAGTCCACGGTGTGTCTACAAAAATGGAGGAGTGTGTGTAGGGCTTCTGTCCTGGCAGAAGGGCCACTCCATGGCTGGGCTGAGTAGCCTTTTAGGGGGCATGGAAGGATGCATCACCATTCTCAGCACTTAGCTGAGCCCACGTATCCTAGCTCTTATCAGCTGGCTGGCGCCATCTTCTAAAGAGTGCTGGGCCTGGATTCAAGAGGACCCGAGTTCAACTGTGGCTTCACACACTTATGAACAAATCACTTCACCTGTATCTGACTCAGTTTCCTCATCTGCAAAATGGGGATAATAGGAATACCAGCCTTCTAGGGTTCTTGTGAGGATAAAATGAGTGAATAGTTGTAAAGCACTTAGCACAGGGCATGGCAAATGTTAGGTGCTATATAAATCCGATTATTGATACTATTCTCTGACCTGAGGTTTCAGAGGAAGCAGGATTAAATTTGCTCTCTCCTGAATAAAAGTTCTCATTTTACTCTCCTTCCTTAGCATGTTTCCATCGCAGGCATGCTCTCCCATTCTTTTCAGGATGTAACATCTCAAGTCCAGCTTTCGCTGTTTGGAAGGGCTGAAGGTCTAACATGCTTGATAACCAGAGAAGCAGGCAAGCTAAAATCTGTTGACTGTCAAACAGTTTTTTCACGTTTCAGAGAGGAGCTCACCGGGGAGGGGCTTATATCTGCTAATGACCTAGAAAAAGAAGGGGACAAGAAAGCTTGTTTTGAGAGAGAGGCGGAGGGAGGGGAACTGGTAACTCTAAGCTAGAGACAATTTCATCTTGGCGTCTTAAAATATATTTGAGAAAATGATGGCGGCAAAGCCACTTGGTAAAAGGCAAAGCTGGTGGAAACATGAAGCAGATGGGAGTGTGTGGGATTATTGTGACCCATGGCCCAGTGGTGTGAATCCCACAGCTATCTGCCCACAAATATTTGTGGGATGTTAGGGCAGGACATCCTTGAACATCTCCATGTTTTATTTTCTCTATAACTAAAATAGAGATAATGACTGGACCATGATTTCATTAATGTGCAAAACTCCAGGGTGAAAAAACACCTTTGGTCAATATATGTTAGTACCTTCCTGGCAATTTAGAATCCCAGAGAATTGGCCAGGGCATGTAGAAGAAGGGTCACACAGTCAGCACATGTCAGAGTTGGGGCCCAGGTCTTCCTGGTTCCAAAGCTTTTTGTCTACCCATTACCCAGGCAGCTAGGATAGAAAGCTGCAACTGCAGTCAAGAAGACCCGAGTTCAACTCTGGCTTCATACACTTATTAGTGGTGTGACCCTGAACAAGTCATTTAACCTTGTTTGCCTCAGTTTCCTCATCTGTAAAATGTCTGTAACAATGGCACCTGCCTTCCAGGGTTGTTGCGAGGATCAAAGGAAAGCACCCGCCCTCCTGGGCCCTTGTTATATTCTTTCTTCTTGTTATCACAATTGCTTCTGCTGCCCAGGCTGCCTTTACATCACTCCCACAAGGACCTGAACTCTTCCATCCTCCTCCTTTCCCAGTGTTTGCTGATGATTGAGAGGATTAATGCTCAATACATATCTCACATTACTTGGGTTTCTGTGTACTAAGAGTGGTCCAAGACTTTTTCTTTTTGAGTAATAATAGGACATGAGTCTGCTAACTTGCTAAAAGATCAATAACTTGACATTTAAATGATACCTTTGAGGGAAGTCATGGAATTTTAGATTCATGTGGAGCCCGATGGATCATCCAGTCCAACCAACCCATTTTATACATGAGGAAACTGAGGTCCAAAGAAGTTGTGACTTATGCCTTGTCTCCTCTGCTTGTTTACAGAGAGCCAGGGGTAAACTCAGAACTCCCCACTTGTAATCCAGACCCCTACCCCTTCCTTTTATTTCCTCCAATGGTTTTTTTTCACATTGGTAAGATTCATCTTCTCAACCATGCAACTGATCTTGATGAAAAAAAGGCTGGTTCAGGCATTCTTGATCCCAGTTTCATTCCATGGGACAACTTCTTGGAGTGAATAAAGTTCATGACAGGTGTCATGGGACTTTGGTTCATGAATTAAAGTGGAGACATTTGGGTAAAGCCTGCAGAGTCAATGTTTTATTGTTGCCACATCACACCATGTGAAGAGAGACTGTGACCAAGCTGAGCTTTGAGGCCATCCACAAATTTCCATTCATTTTTTTCCCTCTTTAAAAAATGCTTTGATCGATCATTCCTTCCTTCCTTCCTTCCTTCCTTCCTTCCTTCCTTCCTTCCTTCCTTCCTTCCTTCCTTCCTTCCTTCCTTCCTTCCTTCCTTCCTAAAACCTGTCTTATAGTAAATCAGTTCAGCTAGAGAACCCAATGTATCAACTTTTGTGTGATAGCATTTGCAATGATCCACATTTGTAGACCCCTCCCCATCCCATCCCCCATTAAGGGACGGGGTGTATGTTTCCTCTTCAGTTCTCTGCAAATAAGAGGGGATGTTCTCTATAATCTATTATTTTTTTACTGTCATCATTTATTTTTTTTATTACTTTTTACTTTTTGGCTCCTAAAAGTCGTTCACCCAGAACTTGTCAGAGGTTTTCAAGTCCAACTGCCTTATGATGCAGATAAGGAAACTGAGGCCAGTCTCCCAGGGAGTCACCCACCTAGTCCAGAAGGCAGGCAGGCTGTGAAGCCAGGTCCTCTGATAGAACCATTGCTACTTCCCCTCCAGGCTCTGTTCTCTTCTGTCTCCATCAGTCCATACAAGTCCTCTTTGTTTCTTTGAATCGCTGACATTCTTCATTCTTGTTGCACAAGAATATTCCATCTTGTTACTATACCCCCTTGTATTCAGCCATTCTCATCCCAATTTGTTTCCAAATGTTTGCTGCTATAAAACATACTGTGAAGATCTTGGTGTATACTTGGTATACACTTTGTGTCCTTGAGCTTTTGGGAGTCCATGCTCCTTGAGAGGGCAGGAGGAAGGGAGAATTCATTTGTGTTTGGTTTTGGTCACCAGGCCTCAGGCTCCTGCACAGCTTCTGACCCAGTTGCTTGCTGCACTAAGTGGAGTGAGAGTCCAGGGAGGATGTCTTGGGGAAGAGAAGAGGACCCACAGTGTTAAGGGCTCCAGGCAGGCCGAGGAGGGTAATGGCAGAAAAGCCATAATTTCATTGAGCTGTGAGGAGGTGGCTCATGGCTTGAGTGGAGATGGAGTTAGGGTCCAAGTGGTTGAGTGAGTGGAAGGAAACATCCACTCTGAGTGTGGAATAAGAGTGGGTCATGAAGGATGCCAAGAGAGGATGGCAGCTGGCGAGCCTGTGGGGGTCCCTGCCCGTGCTTGTCGGCTTAGTGTAAGGGTCCAGAAGAGAGGGAGAAAGTAGAGATGCCCGAGAGGGAGGGGATGCCACAAGGCACTAGGAAGTCTGTGTAATGAAAGGTAGAGACACTGGGGAGATCTCTCCCATTATGATTGAAGGGAAGGAGGAAAGAGGAGAGACACTGAGGCACTTGGAAGAGGGGCCAGGCTGGAAGTTCAATCCAGTCCTATTCTTTTTAAAGTAAGTATCCAGACCATGGCTAGATGTGAGAAGCCTCCTACACAGCAGCGGATTTTGGTCAAGGAGAGAACAGAAGACAAAATGTTCTAGGGCAAAGAGGAACAACTCTGAACCAGGACAAAGAGGAACAACTCTGAAGGCAGTGACCCTGCGTTCCGATCCTGCTCCTCTCACTTGCTGCCTTTGTGAAGTTATTTAACTTTCTGGGTCTCGGTTTCCTCACTTGAAGATTAAGGGGCTTGGACCAGAGGGTCTCAGGAATCCCATTCAGCTCAGGATCTATGCAGGATCCCATGAAGGTCTGAAACAGCCATCATGGTCAACATGGTATTGAGTAGATGAATCAAAGAATGCATTATCAGGCTCCTGGGGAGATTAGGAAATGCCAGGTTGCAAAGAATGCCCTCAGCACATTTTCTAGATTTCTTCAATTCAATTTTGACTGTTAGGGAGCAGGTGCACAGTCATTGGGTGATACGAGTCACCTAGAATGGAGGGAAGAGGGATGAAGAAAGAACTAGGACGTTCAAAGAAGGAGAGGTGATGCTAGAAAACATGGAAATGGGAAGCCCCAGGCTACAGCCTGGGTAGGGCAGGGAATGTGACCTGAGAGAAGGGAGAGGCTTGGAGAAGAGGAAGAAATGAGGGCATTGCTTGTCACAATGAAGGGATGAAGAGGAATTGGAGCAGTAGTTGATTGGAAGGGGTGGAATTATAGGAGATTGTGGGCGGAGGTGGAGGATTAGGAGCTCTGGACCTTGGTGGGTTGTAAAGAGAAGGTTCTGGCCCAAAGACTTGTGACAGTGTATGGGCGGTGGAGATTGATAGAGACCTCAAAGTGTCTACCCTGGATGGGCCTGTTCTTGAGGTGGAGATGGGGCTTAGCTGGCCACAGGAAGGTCAGTGGGATGAAGCTGAGAAGAGAAAAGTCAGGATGAGGAGGTGAAACCCCTCTGCTTCTCCTTTGAGGATCTCGCCCTTGGGGCTACACTTCCCAGAACCATAGTTTTCTGGGCAGCCGAGAGGCTCCTCTCAGCTGCGGTCGCTTGTCCCCGTTGCCCGGGGAAGCCTGGCTCCCCTCCTCCTCTCTTGGCCTCATTGGGGTCTTTGTTTTTGCTGAGGTCCTGTTTGTTCACCCCTTTCACTTCTTGCTTTCAAGATGATACAAAGGCGAGAACTCAACTTTGTTTCTAAAATCAGGGAAACTTTGAGGAAGTAAGACTGGGGCAAGGGTGGGTCTGCTGGCCCTGGTCTTCTCACCCAAACTCAGTCTAGTTTTGTTTCAGCCTCCACTCCTCCCCTCATTTGCATAGTGTCTCTTTCCAAAGAGCCCAGGGCCCTGGCAAACAGGGATGGACCTTCAGCCCCATTTTAGAGCTGATATACTTGACCCACAGGAAAAGGGAAGTAACTTAGAGTTTAGACTTTTGGATTGTAGACGCAGTTTGGCCTGTACCCCATATTTTATAGATGTAGAGATGAGGGTCAAGTGGTTTGGGACCTCACCTCACATCATGGCCTCGAATTAGAGGCTGGGTGGCCATTTTTGGGGGCACAGTATAGAAGATATTCTCATGGTAGTAGAGGAAGGGCTGAGCTGTCCCTCCTAGCTCTGGAATTCTGAGAACTCAGGGCCACCTCACTTACAGTCAGGTTCTCTTTATTCTCCCATTACTCCAGCTCTGAAACATCCCTGTGTTACATGTATTGGAAGAATTGGGGGGGGGGAGAGGAGGGGGGAGAGAGAGAGAGAGAGAGAGAGAGAGAGAGAGAGAGGAGAGAGAGAGAGAGAGAGAGAAGAGGGAGAGAGAGAGAGTGAGAGAGAGAGAGAGAGAGAGAGAGAGAGAGAGAGAGAGAGAGAGAGAGAGAGAATATGTGTTTTCCTCTCTCCTATTTGGTTAAGAAATCCTTAACAGTAGAGACCATTTCTTTAATATCATCATACCTTCTATCTCCCTAACACAAGGCTGTGTATTCAGTAGGTGTCCAGCAAATGTTTGTTAAGCGTGTATCCCACTCTAGTCCAAACCCTTGTCTTCTGCCTGCCATACTGTTGGCTGTAGCCACCATTTCCCTGCCTTTTCCCTCTAATTAATAATAGCAAGCATCTATCTATATGGGACATTATGATTTGGCTCCCTTACCTGATGGCTGACATCTTGGGGGAGGGTGTTGGGGCAGGAGATGAGCCTGTGAACATCTTTTCACAAAAGGCAGCATTTTAACCCTCCTCATTTCCCCTTAATGGCGGCACCTTCTAAGAGTTGTTGGTTAGAGGATTTCCTGGAGTGACCCTTCTCTTTTCCTGAACAGACAGCTGGAAGCAATCATGCCCCCCTCTCAATTAATTCAGTCCAATTAATAAAGTGCCAAGTAGGGGTGGTGCCAGGGAGATGATGCTTAGAGACTTCCGACCCTCCTGCTGGAGGACCCTTGAAATCAGGATTGATGGTGGGTCTTGGGCATAAAGCCTGCAACATTTTGTCCCCAGCTGGGCGGGAACTGGATGGCTGGCTGCTTCATTCTGGGTCACTGCTGGCCTCAGGCCTTGTTGAGATGGCTGACCCTGTTACAGAGTAATAACAGTCATTATTTCATAAATGAATTTTTATTGCTATCTCTTGTCTTCATATCAATTTCATTTCCAAACGTATTCCCTCCCCTCTCCCCTACTTAGTGAGCCATCTCTTGTAACTAAGAATACTAATAAAAGAAAGGGATTAAAAAAAATCAGGTCAGTAAAACTGATCAATGCAGCTACCCTATCTGATCCTGTATGCCATGTCCCATCCTCACCATCCCCCACCTCTCAGTGAAGGGAGGGACACGGATTTTCTCATCCATTTTTATAAAACTTGCTGTTTCATTATAATTTCCTGGTGTTTATATAAGTGACATTTGTATGTATGTCATACCTTAACGTTTGCAAAGCACCTTCTATAGGTTATCTCAGTACAGACTTATGACAATCCTTTGAGGATTCTTCCTTTACCTCCATTTTACAGATGGTGGCATTCAAATCAACAAGGCTTCTTAAGCACTTCCTATGTGTTAGTCACCTGCCTTCAAGGAGCTCATGCTCTAAAATGGGAAATGACATAGGAACCACTAGGTGAATACAAGATGCATGCAGAGCAGCCAGAAGGAGTTCTGTGAGGGGAGGCCATTGGTGGGCTGTGGGGCTGGGGGAGATAAGCTCGGGGTTGGCTCTTGAAGGACATCAGGGAGGCGAAGGGGTGGAGGTGGCATATGATGAGCGTGAAGGCCTAGGTCCGCCGTGTGGCCAACTTCCCCCTGACCTGTTTGTGGGAGAAGCCAGGGCTTATTCAGAGAATGCCTGGACATTTCTAAAGGCCACCCAGTGCCCCTTGCTTCCCTTGGTCCATCCCGGGCCCAGCTCATCATCCAGCTCGCAGAGTCTGTATGAGAAACAGATGCTGGTGTGGCTATCCTCCAGTAACCAGCACTCTGTGCGACAGGCATTGTCCCATGACTCTTTTCTCTCTCCTCAGTGTGGCTCATTTGACCTAAGACTTTGAGGAATCATGGTTCTCACGTAGGAGGCTCTGTGCTGCTTAGAAGCCTAGATACTGACAGGAAAGTGTGGGCCACAGGCCTGGCCTGGGGGGCTTCCTGACATTCATCCCACTTACTTGGCCTTTGTTACTCTTCTGACTGTTCTTTTTCTTTAATTTTAATTTCTTTGCTTTTTGGTGAGGCAATCAGGGTTAACTGAGTTGCCCAAGGTCACACAACTAATAAGTGTCAAATGTCTGAGGCTGGATTTGAACTCAGGTTCTCCTGACTCCAAGGCCAGAGCTCTATCCATTGTAGCTGCCCCTCTTTTGACTGTTCTTGTCGAGACAATCCCCAGTGAGAGTGTCGTCCTCAGAGTAGCAACGGACAGTTGTTTTCTGGGCAGTACCTTTGTGTCATGAACATCAATTCCAGGTGGGCACTCTTGTTTACAGCCAAGGTAGCTTTATCAGTGTGAAGGAAACATATTAGGAGATATGGTAAAAGGAATCTGTCTCCTCTTTCTCTATGGTGCCTTCCCTGGCTACCCATTTGCTTCAGGATAACATACAAGTTAAATCCCTTTATAATCTGGTTCTAGACTAGCTTTCTAGATGGATTTCACATTGTTCCCCTTTGCACAGTCTTTGATCAAGGTCCAATCCTCCCCTTCCCCCATTTCATTCTTTCCTATACACAAGATGGCATTTCCTGTCCCCTATTTCCACAGGCTGTGCCCCATGAATGGATGGTGCTCCTTCTTCACCTTTACCTCTTAGGTCTTTGGCTCAGCCCAGGTACCTCCTCTTCTGGGAGGCATCTGTCCTGATCCTGCAGTGTGGTAGTAATCTCTTCTTCCTCATGTTGTAACTTATTTGTATTCATATAGGATAGAATTTTTGGAGGGTTGGAATAAATTCTCTCTCTCTTTCAATGTATACACACACTTCTATCGATAGAAATAAATAAATGTGTGTGTTTGTGTGTCTATATATCTCTCCATATATGTATATGGAGTCAAGTGTATATATAGACATATATGCATATGACAGAGAGAGAGAGAGAGAGAGAAGGAAGAAGAGAAAGAAAAAGATAGATAAATTGATACATACATACACACACACATATAGAGCTTGCCAGATGTGTGGGTACCAAACACATTCCCTTGCCCAGAGTTGATGCTGCTTTTTAAATGCTCATTGGTCGGATCCTTTCAAACATGGCCATGTTTGTTCTCTTCCCTTCAGTACTCAATCATGTCTCACCCTTCGTGGCTGCCCCCCAAGAGCACCAGTGAATCCCTTGGTCATGCCCCTGCTCGGATGGAGACGACACATTCATTTGGGACGCCCAGTATCTCTGTGTCCATGCAGCAGACACCCAAGAAATTTGCTCCAGTGGTCGCCCCCAAGCCCAAATACAATCCCTACAAGCCACCTGGTGCTGAAGGTAAGAAGCGGGATTTGTCCTCGGCATCCCTGAAGGGAGGCAGTGGAGGTCTGTGTGACATTTGGTGGCGTGTGCTGGATAAAAATTTGTGAGGCGGTTGTGGCAGAGTGATCGGAGCAAGACTGACTTTTCCAATATTCTTTTGATATTTGTTTTTGATTTAGTACATTTGTGATGATGTCAAGTCGTTGAGCTTTTCTGAGGTTGAGTTTCCTTATGTGAATAAAGGAAATAATAATAGCAGTGGACCCCACCTAACACAGTCATTTTGAAAATGAAAACTCCATGGGTGCTGGGCTGTTTCACCTTGTTTTGCACTCTCGGTGCTGCTGACCTATGGGCAGGGCTCAATAAAGACTAGGTAAATTAACTTGAGGATGACGTGAGATAAGGTCTGTGACTCGAGAGGGCCGTACCACTGTCTGCTGTGGTGATCTGGCCATTTCTACTTCCACAGGTCTTCAAGCGTCCTTGAGTCCTGTCATGGCATTCCTCTTCCAGACTCGTGTCCCCATTCCCTCATTTAGACTTTAACCATACATAGGCAGAAATGGCTCTTTTTGGATGGGCGTGTGTGAGTAGATGATTACGAGGTTTTCATGTGGAGGGCTGTCAGAAGATCAGAATAGAAGTTCCTTCTCATTCAGCTACGTGATGTTGGTCAATAATGTCACTTATTTGTCCCTCAATATCTTGATCTGTAAAATGGGCTAGTAGATTCAGTGGTCTCTAAGTTCTCTCCTAGCCTGGAATTCTTTGATTTTGTAAGTCACTGTCCCCAGCTAAGACTCAATTTCCTCATCTGTAAATTGGAGTTGGTAATTATTTACTCATCTGTCTCAGGAGATCTCTCCTCTCCCTGTCCCCCACCCACCCCTAGACCTGTGATTTCACCAGGACAGGGAGTTACCAGGGAGGACCTTCCACCAATGTAAATCAGCCCCTTCTCTGCTACCCAGTCTCAGAAAGTGGCCTGGGCCATGGAAAGCTTCAGTGACTTACCTAGGGGCTCCCACTCAGCGTTTGCCACAGGGGGAACTGGAAACCAATTCTTCCTGACTCTGAGCTTGTCTCTCTTTCCACTATCCCACATGGCTTCACAGGTACATTTTTGTGAAAAGACCCTTGAAAGTCACTCCATGGCAAGTAAATGGGAATTGGAATGTTCTTTGAGCCTTCGACTCAGTGCCCAGAAAGACAGTTCGTGTCAAGCGAAGGGAAAAGGGCGTTGGTGCCATTCCCACCTATGATTAGGGTTTCTGCTCTTTTGCTCCCCTCTCTGCCTAATTTTCCTAAAGGCTCCTGCTTCCTGTCTTACTCATTGGGAACCTCTAGTTCACCACTTGTATCCTCCATCTGGAAGGCAGTCCTTCTCACTTCCACGTCATGGTCCCTCCATGCTTCCATCTTGCAGACTCCTTGACTCCCCTCTCTTCTCAGACCAGGTGCCACCAGATCAGTAGCCACTTCTCAGCTCTCCTCCATGGTTAGCTCTCTCTTATTTCCTTTTACCCCATATTATATGTATTTGGATTTGTGCTGCTTCTCCCCAGTAGAATGGATAGAAGGTTCTTAAAGGCAGAGTCAATTTAATTTTTGTATCCCTAGCACCCAGGACAGTGCCTGCACAGAATAGGTAGGTGTGCACTAAATGATAGTCGATGGTTATTTTATTTTATTTTATTTTATTTTATTTTATTTTAGCTTTTTGATGAGGCAATCAGGGTTAAGTGACTTGGCTAGGGTCACCTAGCTAGTATGTATTGTCTGAGGCCGGATTTGAACTGAAGTCCTCCTAACTCTGAGGCCTGGAGCTCTATCCACAGTACCACCTAGTTGCTCCTAATGTTTTCTTTACACACACACACACACACACACACACACACACACACACACACACACACACCCCTACTTATTTCACTCCATCATTTTATACAATTCTTCCACAGTTTTATTTTTCCTGAAATCCCATATTAATCATTTTTATAGCCCAATATTATGTTTCATTTATAAACCACAATGTAGTCATTTTAAATTTATTGTGGAATGTGGGATATGGTGTAAGGTATTAGTCTAAATCTAACTTAGGGAAAACTGCTTTTCAATTTTCCCAATGTTTTTGAATAATAATAGCTATTATTTTGATCACAGGTTAAGATTTTTAAAGTCCTTTATACATATCTTATTTTTTCCCTCACAGCAATCTTGGGATTAAATGCCTTTTTTTTTCTTTTTCATTTAATCAGAACTAAATATTTTTGAACATTACTTATTTCTTGTATAGTTTGAAATCTGGCTGTGCTGGGCCCCTTGAATTCCTCTTTTTTATTTATTATTATTTTACTTTATTTTATTTTTAATTTGTTCCCTTGAGATTCTTCACTTTTTGGTCGCCCAGATGACTTAGTTATTATTTTATCCAGTTCAATACAATGACCCTTGGATATTGGATTGATATAGGACCAATTCTCTGGATTAATTAAGCTAGATTCATCATTTATATTATATTGGTTTGGCTTCAGCTGTGATCTTTGAGTAGCTTTCCATTTGTCTTCCATTTTTTTTTTCCTATTGAAAATGTTTAATAGCTGGATTCATATAAGTCCTGAGTGAATCTTGGTTGGCTGACTCCTAGAGATTTTAGACATTTTGGTTTTATTTTGAATGAAATTTCTTTTTCTGTGTCCTCCTGCTGGGTTTTGTTAGTAATATACATGAAGTTTGATGACTCTTACGGGTTGATTTTATATTCTGCTACTTACTGTTTTGTTCTGTTTTTTATTGTTGTTGTTGTGTTTTTTATCTTCACGGTCTTGAATCCTGCTCTAAGCAAACCATTATGTCATTAGCAAATAAAAAAAGTTCTATATATCCTTTTTCTGTGCTTTTCAAAAGGAAATACTTATATTTTAGGATTTTTGCTTCTTTCCATGGGTGTGTAGAGATCTATAAGCCCAAAATAGGCCAGGGGGTTATGGGTTGAAATTTAATTTGTGCTTTGGCTCCCAGGTGATGCAACTCTTAATCCTGAATCCACCAAGTAAGGGCAGTCTCTTTTGCCTCCCTCCCTGAGACCTCTTTGTTGCAAGTGTAAGTAAGAAGAAGCCTTGCAAGATGTGTCCTCCTTTGCTTTCCAGGCCTCCCCTTTCCCACGCTCCCCTCACCCCTTAATGCTCTCTTGGAGTGAGAGCTCCTGCAGAGGATCTCATCATCCCCAGATGCTGTAGTGTCTCAATGGTGGTGCTGGCAATTTACAGGGATTTGAGTTTGAGGGTCTGTGTTCACCTCAACATTAGACAACTCTCTCCCACCCTGCCCTCGCTCCAAGCGTGGCCCCCACATCCACGTCCACCCTTCCTAGTACACAAAGCAGGATGAGCTATTGGACCACCCAGCTGCCGCCTGTCCGCCAGTCAGTGTCAGCCTCTCTGCTGGAGCCTTGGTACTGCGGTGTCTAATATCTGAGCATCAGAACATGAGACTTCTGGGACCCGGGAGGGAAGGGACAGTCCACGACTCTCTAGCCCATCACACTCCGTTCCCTTTTTATTGACTCATTCTCTCCATGAGTCTCTTTAATTGTTTCTCCAATGACCTCAGTGTTGTTGTTGCGGCAATCTCGCCTGAGAGACCGTTTGGCGCGTTTATGGCTCTCAGTGCGGAGCAAAGCTCTTAGTCATCTCTCTTGAATGTGTTTTCTCATTCTCATTTATCCCGCTTTCCTCCATGGGCTCAGCCCAGTGGCGAGCTCCGGAGCTGTGCTGGCCGGTTACTCTGTGATGGATTTCAGACCGAGCTTCTTCCCGGCAGTAAACTCTTTATGAGTTTGTTTGTTTTGAAGGCTGATGTCATGGGCCCAGTGCCCAGCTTCCGAGGCAGGCTTCTGGAGCTTGTCTGGGGACTGAAGCAGTTGGGCACTGGAGAAATGGGACTCGGGGCACCCAACAGTAACAGTGATCTGGCATCCTTGGGCTTAGGCATGGCAACATCCCATTTCCTCAGGGCCAATGGCCAGAACATCCCGGAATGGCTCTGAGAAAAGAACTCATAAGCTTCTGGTAGCTGTCCCACTTTGCCGATGGCATCCTTTCTAAGCTCTGGTGTGGCCGTGGCCTGACTGGCCCTTAAAGAGACCCCACTTGCAGAATTAGTCCAGGTTTTCATGAAGCCCTTCTTTTTCCATCATTGGTATAGAGAAAAGGGGCCATGAGAATTGTCCTTATTCAGAAAAGGAGAGGGAGCCCAGAGACACATTCTTTCTCATTTTTGCTCCTTTGGGATACACCTTCCAGGTTTCTCCTCTTGGGGTACCATAACCCCATGTTTCAGTTGGCTACAGGATGCCATTGTGGGATTGTGGTGCTGGGAAGCTGGTCAGAAGAAATATCACATGAGTACCAGGACTTTGCAAACCTTAGCCCAGTGGCTAACTCATAATAAGTATGTAGTCAATGTCTGGAGACTGTGATGCCATTGGCCATGACCAGGAAGAGAAGGATTATGAGAGATGAGAGCTATTTCTTTCATTTTTAACTCACAAGGTTTTATTTAAATTTTTTTTTCTATTATCAAGTATTTTTCTTCCCCCTTCCCACCCCCACTTTCCCCAGAGGGTGGGGGAAAGAAGAACAAAACTCGCAGATCTTGTAACAAATATCTTGCTCCTTTTAAATATATTGGGGCAGAAATGTGTAGTCCAGGCAGCTTGATGTTATAGTGGTTAGATCTCTGGGCTTGGAATAAGGAAGACCCAAGTTCTAATCCTTACACAAGCCTCCTGACCTTGGACAAGTCACTTAACCAAACTCAGTTTGTAAAAGGGGGATAATATAGCACTTGCCTCACGGGATTAAGCAGCATGTGTAAAGTGCCTCACAAACATTAAAGGACTATGTAAATATTAGCTATTAACATTCAAGGTAAAAGGTGAGTTTTATCTTTTGGAATGGCTTTGTGCTTCACACTTCCTTTGGAGACGTTAATTAATTCAATGAGTATTTATCGGATATCTGACCTGTGTGACAGCCCCTGTGCTGGGAGGTATGGCAGTTGATTTATAAACATTTAAAGCACCTACTATGTGCCAGACAGTGAATGAAGTGCCAGGGATACAAATAAAGACAAAAGACTGCCCCTTCGGGTTAGGGGCTCACACTCTAATTGCAGAGACAGCTGAGGATATAAAACACAAAATAGAATCAGTCTGTGCCCTCCAGAATTTTGCATTCCTTTGGGGAAAAACAACAGGAATCCATAGATGTAAATAGAAAGTAAGAACAAAGTAATTAGGCCCTGGCAACTGAGTGAATAAACAAAGCTGGAATGGAATGGTGCTTGGGCAGGGTCTTGAAGGAATCGAGGAGCCCTGGGAACTGGGTCCATGGGAAGACATAGAGCAACTAACTTTTGTCCATACCAACCTTGGTGAAGAGACTGCAGAACCCACCAGTCCAACTCAAAGATGCTGATTTCTTTACACTTACCTCTTGGGGCTCAGTGGCCACATGTAAATGACCCTAAGTCCATCATTGGCCTCTGAGGGTATAGCTTCTTCTTTACTGGCCTTCTAGTCTTTGCTTTCTCACCTTTGGCATAGTTTTAGAATGGGGAACCCCAAACCAAACATACCTCATTCACAATGTAGCAGAAGGGGCACCAGGCTTTTCAGGCCATATTTCAAGATATAACAAGTTGGCTACTGAATTTGGCCATCCCCCAGCATGTCACAGGACTGATGGGCTATTTTTTGTTTTTATTTTTTCTTTGCGAAAGCTAATTGGATCAATGTCACCTCTTAGACAGCCTGTGCCCATCCTCAAAGACTTCCTAGTTGGGCAGGCTTGTCACAGCATGAATTCTGTTGGGATCATGTTGGAGGACCCAAGAGTGCCTTTAGCACCAGAACAAAAGCTTAGAAGAGGATTACATTGAAGGGAAAACAAACACAGAATACCTTTTCTTGATAAGCTCATTTTGCTATTTTCCCTTTGTTTTGAAAGGATTTATTCAGTAGCACTCATCATCTGGGAAGATTCAGAAGCTCAGTAAGTTGGGAAGATAATGTGTGAATCTAGTTTTGTGGTCTGAATAGACAAGTGAAGATTGAAAAAAAAAATAATACCCATTCACATGTGCATCCACAAACATGTCATCCCCTGGAGTGGACCTACTAGCTTCAGAGACCAACAACATCCTCCATATTGGCCTGTGTGTGCGTTCATAGCCTTGTGGCTGGCCCCTCATGGAAATGCTGGGCCAGCCACTGTCTGCTTGGCTGCTGGTACCTAAGAGCAGACAATCCCAATTTTTTACCTCTGATTCTGTATGGGCCTTTCCTGCTTACTCTCTCTGACTGTGAAAGTAAAAAGGACCCACAATTCCTCTTTGCCAACATGTATTTATGTGAAGCCTTATGGTATAATTTCCTTTTATAAACTACAGGACTAGTCACAATAGCCTATTAAGGTTATTATTATTATTATTTTTTGGTAAGCTCCAAATAAGGAATAGCTTTTTTATTTCCTCTCTTTTTATTTGCCTTCCAATTTCGGATCGGTGCCTTTTTTGACAGTTTTTTTTCTTTTAATCCTTTTCGAGATACTAGCCCTTTCATTTATTCATTCATTTATTTATTTATTTGTTCGTTTATTTATTTATTTGTTTATTTATTTATTTATTTTTGATTTATTTATTTGTGTGTCTATTGCATTCATTCATTCACCCATTTATTTGTTTATTTATCCTCTCATTTATTTATTTATTTATTTATTTATTTATGATGAAAACAAACTTTATGATGATTTATTATGATTATGATTTATTTATGATGAAAACATTTTCCCAGAGCTGTCCTTTGGATCTAGTAAAGCACAAGTAACAGCCTCCAAGCATTGGATTCAGGTTTCCCTCTAAGTAAATTATCTGAAGTAGCAGCAAAAAAAATGAATGAATGCATAAAAAAAGCACTATGTTAAAATACTTACTATGCGCCTAGTGCTGCGCTAGATGCTATAAATTCACATACAAAAACCAGACAGTTTCTGCCTTCAAGAAAAGTCAACAGTTCTATGACTAGGGGATGGCAAGCAGAATCATTGATTGGCAGAACCTATTCAGGAACAATGGTGGTATTGATGAGGTCTTGGCTTGGGCCCATACCCCATCAGTATCGATTTCTGTCCCAGAGCTGGGAAAGGGGTGAGGTTATAGGCAGTTGTAGGGAAGAAGGTTGGGATGGAATGTGAAGCGTGGTTGGGGTCCCCTAAGAATATTGGACCATGTTTGGAAGGTTGTGTGTGTGTGTGTGTGTGTGTGTGTGTGTGTGTGTGTGTGTGTGCGCTTCATATTCAGAGGTGACATTCCTCAGTCAACTATAGACACTTCTCAGTGTCTGGGCCCAAGGTGGGGCAAGTGAATTCTCCTGATTCTGTGATGCTTTCTTTTCTTCCTCTTTGTTTGGAATCTGTTTCTTCAGGGTGAAAGTTGTCTTTATTCACACAACCATTTTAAAGGTGAGCCACTCAGTTCCATTCCCTGTCTGACCAACTACAGAGTAAAATCAGAAAGACAGCAGGACTTCCAAAGAGCCATATTGTCATTAATGTGTATGCCCCTTTAAGCATCACCGATAGCAGTCCCCCTCCTCAATTCCCTTTCCCCCAATCCCTTAAAAACTTCAAGACTTTACGTGTCTGCTAAAACTCAAGTTCTTACGTTCAGGTTTCTGTCAGTAAGCTCCTGTGAACTTAACTATGACGCACCTTGGAAAATCTCTTACCCATCCAGTCCAGGCTCTTCCTTTTGTAAACAAGGAAACAGGCTCAGAAATGTCAGATGAATTGCTTGATGTCACTTGGTTGATAAACAGAGCCAAGATCTGAACCTACAATATCTAAAACCACATACATCCTCCCTTCCACAATACTAACATTACTACACATCCCAGAGATCATGATCACAGCAGGATGAATTCCTTTTCCATTTCCATTTTGATTTTTTGTTTGTTTATTGTTTAGCTCTTCACTTCACTCTGTTTGTCTCAGTTTCCTCATCTGTAAAATGAGCTGGAGAAGGAAATGGCAAACCGCTCCAGTATCTTTGCTAAGAAAACCCTAAAAGAAGTCACAAAGAGCTGGTCATAACTGAACAATAAATATTTATTAGGTAGGGAGTGCCTAGTTGCATGGATGTGGGTTGTGGCCAGAGAAGGATGGACTGTTTGAGAGTATTTTGGCATTGCCTAGATAACAGAATTAGGAAGCCATGTTAGCCAAGAGGTGAACCCAACATTTCCTTTGCCTTGGGATGAGGAGAGGTGGAGTGTTCAACAATCTCAGACTTGATTCTGTCCAATTTATTTTTTTCCTGTTTACATGTTTCATTCATCTTGCTTCCTGCCAGCGTCTGGGAGCTACAGTAATGAAGGGCATGGGAATGATTGCTGGATGGATCCTTCACCCTGAATGGCAAAAGCTCATTCTTTTTCCTATTGACTAGGGCCAACTCAAATATCACTAGGACATTTGAGGAATCTTGGCACTGAAAGTCCTATGTAATTACCCGTAGTCACACAAGAAGTGATTTCGACCCATCAATCTGTGTGTGCTTCTATGGGATGGGTACTATTTACA